>NW_027675569.1:25000-30000 GCF_965601325.2 Salmo salar | reverse complement strand
CACACACACACACACCAACAACACACACACACACACACACCAACAACACACACACACACACCGACACACACACACACACACCGACAACACACACACACACACACACGACAACACACACACACACACACACCAACAACACACACACAACACACCAACACACACACACACACACACCCACAACACACACACACACACACACACACACACACACACACACCGACAACACACACACACTACACACACACACACACACACACACACACACACCGACAACACACACACACACACACCGACAACACACACACACACACACACCGACAACACACACACACACACACCGACACACACACACACACACACCACACACACACACACGACAACACACACACACACACACACACACACACACACACCGACACACACACACACACACACACCGACACACACACACACACACACACACCGACAACACACACACCACACACACACACACACACACACACACACACACACAACACACACACACACACACACACCGACAACACACACACACACACACACACACACACACACACACACACACCGACAACACACACACACACACACCGACAACACACACACACACACCGACACACACACACACACACGACACACACACACAACAACACACACACACACCGACAACACACACACACACACACACACAACACACACACACACACACACAACACACACACACACTCAACAACACACACACACACACACACACACACACACACCGACACACACACACACACACACACACCGACAACACACACACACACACACCAACAACACACACACACACACACACACGACAACACACACACACACACACACACACACACACACACACACACACCGACAACACACACACACACACACACACACACACACACACACACACACACACACACACACACACACACACACACACACACACACACACACACACACACACACACACACACACCGACAACACACACACACACACACAACGACAACACACACACACACACACACGACAACACACACACACACACACACCGACAACACACACACACACACACACACACACACACACACACACACACCGACAACACACACACACACACCGACAACACACACACACACACACCGACAACACACACACACACACACACACACACACACACACACACACACACACACACACACCGACAACACACACACACACACACAACACACACACACACACACACACACACACACACACACACCGACAACACACACACACACACACCGACAACACACACACACACACCGACAACACACACACACACACACACACACACACACACACACACACACACACACACACCGACACACACACACACACACACCGACACACACACACACACACAACAACACACACACACACACACACAACACACACACACACACACACACACACACACACACACACACACCGACAACACACACACACACACACACAACACACACACACACACACACACACACACACACACACACACCGACACACACACACACACACACCGACACACACACACACACACACCGACAACACACACACACACACACAACACACACACACACACACACCGACAACACACACACACACACACACACCGACAACACACACACACACACACCGACACACACACACACACACACCGACACACACACACACACACACGACAACACACACACACACACACACACACACACACACACACACACACACACACACACACACACACACACACACACACACACACACACACACACACACGACACACACACACACACACACACACACACACACACACACACACACACACACCGACAACACACACACACACACACCGACAACACACACACACACACACACCGACACACACACACACACACCGACAACACACACACACACACACGACACACACACACACACACACACACACACACACACACACACACACACACACACACACACACCGACAACACACACACACACACACACACACACACACACACACACACCGACAACACACACACACACACACCGACAACACACACACACACACACCGACAACACACACACACACACACCGACAACACACACACACACACACACCGACAACACACACACACACACACAACACACACACACACACACACACACACACACACACACACACACACACACACACACCGACAACACACACACACACACACCGACAACACACACACACACACCGACACACACACACACACACACACCGACAACACACACACACACACACACACACACACACACACACACACACACACACACACACGACACACACACACACACACACACCGACACACACACACACACACACACACACACACACACACACACACCGACAACACACACACACACACACCGACAACACACACACACACACACACACACACGACACACACACACACACACACACCGACAACACACACACACCGACAACACACACACACACACACACACACACACACACACACACACACACACACACACACACACACACACACCGACAACACACACACACACCGACAACACACACACACACCGACAACACACACACACACCGACAACACACACACACACACACACCGACAACACACACACACACACACACCGACACACACACACACCGACACACACACACACACACACACGACAACACACACACACACACATCGACAACACACACACACACACACACGAGCAACACACACACACACACACGACAACACACACACGACACCCACAACACACACACACCGACACCGACACACACACACACACACACACCGACAACACACACACACACACACACAGACAACACACACACACACACACACTGACAACACACACACACACACACCGACAACACACACACACACACACCGACAACAGACACACACACACACACACACACACGACACACACACACACACCGACAACACACACACACCGACACACACACACACACACACACACACACCGACACACACACACACACACACGACGACACACACACACACACACACGACACACACACACCGACACACACACACACCGACACACACCGACACACACACACACACCGACAACACACACACACACACACACACACGACAGCACACACACACACACCGACAACACACACACACACACACCGACACACACCACACACCGACAACACACACACACACCGACAACACACACACACACACACACGACAACACACACACACACCGACAACACACACACACACACACCGACAACACACACACACACACACCGACAACACACACACACACCGACAACACACACACACACACACACACACACACACACCGACAACACACACACACACACACGACAACACACACACACACAAACACCAGCAACACACACACACACACCGACAACACACACACACACCCACAACACACACACACCGACAACACACACACACACACACACACACACCGACAACACACACACACACACACCGACAACACACACACACACACACACCGACAACACACACACACACACACCGACAACACACACACACACACACCGACAACACACACACACACACACACACCGACAACACACACACACACACACACCGACAACACACACACACCGACAACACACACACACACACACACACACCAGACAACACACACACCGACAACACACACACACACAACACACACACACACCGACAACACACACACACACACACAACGACAACACACACACACACACACTGACAACACACACACACACACACCGACAACACACACACACACACACCGACAACACACACACACACACCGACAACACACACACACACCGACAACACACACACACACACACACACACACACACACACACACCGACAACACACACACACACACACTGACAACACACACACACACACCGACAACACACACACACACACACCGACAACACACACACACACACACACACCGACAACACACACACACACACACACACACCGACAACACACACACACACACACCGACAACACACACACACACACACACTGACAACACACACACACACACACCGACAACACACACACACACACACCGACAACACACACACACACACACACCAACAACACACACACACACACACCGACAACACACACACACCGACAACACACACACACACACACACACACACACACACACCGACAACACACACACACACACACACACACACACCGACAACACACACACACACACACACCGACAACACACACACACCGACAACACACACACACACACACACACTCAGACAACACACACACCGACAACACACACACACACAACACACACACACACCGACAACACACACACACACACACCGACAACACACACACACACACACTGACAACACACACACACACACACCGACAACACACACACACA
This sequence comes from Salmo salar, assembly GCF_965601325.2. Classification (NCBI taxonomy): domain Eukaryota; kingdom Metazoa; phylum Chordata; class Actinopteri; order Salmoniformes; family Salmonidae; genus Salmo; species Salmo salar. The sequence goes on along the minus strand of NW_027675569.1, from coordinate 25,422 downwards.
CACACCGACAACACACACACACACACCGACAACACACACACACACCGACAACACACACACACACACACACACACACACACACCGACAACACACACACACACACACACTGACAACACACACACACACACCGACAACACACACACACACACACCGACAACACACACACACACACACACACCGACAACACACACACACACACACACACACCGACAACACACACACACACACACACACTGACAACACACACACACACACACACACCGACAACACACACACACACACACCGACAACACACACACACACACACACACACCGACAACACACACACACACCGACAACACACACACACACACACCGACAACACACACACACACAACACACACACACACCGACAACACACACACACACCGACAACACACACA
>NW_027675569.1:12500-20000 GCF_965601325.2 Salmo salar | reverse complement strand
ACACACACACCGACAACACACACACACACACACACCGACAACACACACACACCGACAACACACACACACACACACACACACTCAGACAACACACACACCGACAACACACACACACACACACTGACAACACACACACACACCGACAACACACACACACACACACCGACAACACACACACACACACCGACAACACACACACACACCGACAACACACACACACACACACACACACACACCGACAACACACACACACACACACTGACAACACACACACACACACCGACAACACACACACACACACACCGACAACACACACACACACACACACACCGACAACACACACACACACACACACACCGACAACACACACACACACACACACACTGACAACACACACACACACACACCGACAACACACACACACACACACCGACAACACACACACACACACACACACACACACACCGACAACACACACACACACCGACAACACACACACACACACACCGACAACACACACACACACAACACACACACACCGACAACACACACACACACCGACAACACACACACACACACACACCGACAACACACACACACACACACACACACACACACCGACAACACACACACACACACACATCGACAACACACACACACACAAACACCAGCAACACACACAAACACACCGACAACACACACACACACCCACAACACACACACACCGACAACACACACACACACACACACACACCGACAACACACACACACACACACCGACAACACACACACACACACACTGACAACACACACACACACACACCGACAACACACACACACACACACACCGACAACACACACACACACACACACACACTCAGACAACACACACACCGACAACACACACACACACAACACACACACACACCGACAACACACACACACACACACACACCGACAACACACACACACACACACTGACAACACACACACACACACACTGACAACACACACACACCGACAACACACACACACACACCGACAACACACACACACACACACACCAACAACACACACACACACACACACACACACCGACAACACACACACCGACAACACACACACACACACACACTGACAACACACACACACACACACCGACAACACACACACACACACACCGACAACACACACACACACACACACACCGACAACACACACACACACACACACCGACAACACACACACACCGACAGCACACACACACACACACACACACACACACACACACACACACACACACCGACAACACACACACACACACACACACCGACAACACACACACACACACACCGACAACACACACACCGACAACACACACACACACACACACACACACTCAGACAACACACACACCGACAACACACACACACACAACACACACACACACCGACAACACACACACACACACACACCGACAACACACACACACACACACTGACAACACACACACACACACACCGACAACACACACACACACACACCGACAACACACACACACCGACAACACACACACACACACACACACACACACACACCGACAACACACACACACACACACTGACAACACACACACACACACCGACAACACACACACACACACACCGACAACACACACACACACACACACACACCGACAACACACACACACACACACACACCGACAACACACACACACACACACACTGACAACACACACACACACACACCGACAACACACACACACACACACCGACAACACACACACACACACACACACACACACACACACACACACCGACAACACACACACACACCGACAACACACACACACACCGACAACACACACACACACTGACAACACACACACACACCGACAACACACACACACACACACACCGACAACACACACACACACACACACACACACACCGACAACACACACACACACACATCGACAACACACACACACACAAACACCAGCAACACACACAAACACACCGACAACACACACACACACCCACAACACACACACACCGACAACACACACACACACACACACACACCGACAACACACACACACACACACCGACAACACACACACACACACACACTGACAACACACACACACACACACCGACAACACACACACACACACACCGACAACACACACACACACACACACACACACACACACACACACACACCGACAACACACACACACCGACAACACACACACACACACACACACACACACACACACCGACAACACACACACACCGACAACACACACACACACACACACACACACACACCGACAACACACACACACACACACACACCGACAACACACACACACACACACACCGACAACACACACACACCGACAACACACACACACACACACACACACTCAGACAACACACACACCGACAACACACACACACACACACTGACAACACACACACACACCGACAACACACACACACACACACCGACAACACACACACACACACCGACAACACACACACACACCGACAACACACACACACACACACACACACACACCGACAACACACACACACACACACTGACAACACACACACACACACCGACAACACACACACACACACACCGACAACACACACACACACACACACACCGACAACACACACACACACACACACACCGACAACACACACACACACACACACACTGACAACACACACACACACACACCGACAACACACACACACACACACCGACAACACACACACACACACACACACACACACACCGACAACACACACACACACCGACAACACACACACACACACACCGACAACACACACACACACAACACACACACACCGACAACACACACACACACCGACAACACACACACACACACACACCGACAACACACACACCCACACACACACACACACACCGACAACACACACACACACACATCGACAACACACACACACACAAACACCAGCAACACACACAAACACACCGACAACACACACACACACCCACAACACACACACACCGACAACACACACACACACACACACACACCGACAACACACACACACACACACCGACAACACACACACACACACACTGACAACACACACACACACACACCGACAACACACACACACACACACACCGACAACACACACACACACACACACCGACAACACACACACACACACACAAAGACAACACACACACACCGACAACACACACACACACACACACACACACACACACACACACACCGACAACACACACACACACACACACACCGACAACACACACACACACACACACCGACAACACACACACACCGACAACACACACACACACACACACACACTCAGACAACACACACACACACACACACACACACACCGACAACACACACACACACACATCGACAACACACACACACACAAACACCAGCAACACACACAAACACACCGACAACACACACACACACCCACAACACACACACACCGACAACACACACACACACACACACACACCGACAACACACACACACACACACCGACAACACACACACACACACACACTGACAACACACACACACACACACCGACAACACACACACACACACACCGACAACACACACACACACACACACACACACACACACACACACACACCGACAACACACACACACCGACAACACACACACACACACACACACACACACACACACACACACACCGACAACACACACACACCGACAACACACACACACACACACACACACACACACCGACAACACACACACACACACACACACCGACAACACACACACACACACACACCGACAACACACACACACCGACAACACACACACACACACACTCAGACAACACACACACCGACAACACACACACACACACACTGACAACACACACACACACCGACAACACACACACACACACACCGACAACACACACACACACACCGACAACACACACACACACCGACAACACACACACACACACACACACACACACCGACAACACACACACACACACACTGACAACACACACACACACACCGACAACACACACACACACACACCGACAACACACACACACACACACACACCGACAACACACACACACACACACACACCGACAACACACACACACACACACACACTGACAACACACACACACACACACCGACAACACACACACACACACACCGACAACACACACACACACACACACACACACACACCGACAACACACACACACACCGACAACACACACACACACACACCGACAACACACACACACACAACACACACACACCGACAACACACACACACACCGACAACACACACACACACACACACCGACAACACACACACACACACACACACACACACACCGACAACACACACACACACACACATCGACAACACACACACACACAAACACCAGCAACACACACAAACACACCGACAACACACACACACACCCACAACACACACACACCGACAACACACACACACACACACACACACCGACAACACACACACACACACACCGACAACACACACACACACACACTGACAACACACACACACACACACCGACAACACACACACACACACACACCGACAACACACACACACACACACACACACTCAGACAACACACACACCGACAACACACACACACACAACACACACACACACCGACAACACACACACACACACACACACCGACAACACACACACACACACACTGACAACACACACACACACACACTGACAACACACACACACCGACAACACACACACACACACCGACAACACACACACACACACACACCAACAACACACACACACACACACACACACACCGACAACACACACACCGACAACACACACACACACACACACTGACAACACACACACACACACACCGACAACACACACACACACACACCGACAACACACACACACACACACACACCGACAACACACACACACACACACACCGACAACACACACACACCGACAGCACACACACACACACACACACACACACACACACACACACACACCGACAACACACACACACACACACACACCGACAACACACACACACACACACCGACAACACACACACCGACAACACACACACACACACACACACACACTCAGACAACACACACACCGACAACACACACACACACAACACACACACACACCGACAACACACACACACACACACACCGACAACACACACACACACACACTGACAACACACACACACACACACCGACAACACACACACACACACACCGACAACACACACACACCGACAACACACACACACACACACACACACACACACACCGACAACACACACACACACACACTGACAACACACACACACACACCGACAACACACACACACACACACCGACAACACACACACACACACACACACACCGACAACACACACACACACACACACACCGACAACACACACACACACACACACTGACAACACACACACACACACACCGACAACACACACACACACACACCGACAACACACACACACACACACACACACACACACACACACACACCGACAACACACACACACACCGACAACACACACACACACCGACAACACACACACACACTGACAACACACACACACACCGACAACACACACACACACACACACCGACAACACACACACACACACACACACACACACCGACAACACACACACACACACATCGACAACACACACACACACAAACACCAGCAACACACACAAACACACCGACAACACACACACACACCCACAACACACACACACCGACAACACACACACACACACACACACACCGACAACACACACACACACACACCGACAACACACACACACACACACACTGACAACACACACACACACACACCGACAACACACACACACACACACCGACAACACACACACACACACACACACACACACACACACACACACACCGACAACACACACACACCGACAACACACACACACACACACACACACACACACACACACACCGACAACACACACACACCGACAACACACACACACACACACACACACACACACCGACAACACACACACACACACACACACCGACAACACACACACACACACACACCGACAACACACACACACCGACAACACACACACACACACACACACACTCAGACAACACACACACCGACAACACACACACACACACACTGACAACACACACACACACCGACAACACACACACACACACCGACAACACACACACACACACCGACAACACACACACACACCGACAACACACACACACACACACACACACACACCGACAACACACACACACACACACTGACAACACACACACACACACCGACAACACACACACACACACACCGACAACACACACACACACACACACACCGACAACACACACACACACACACACACCGACAACACACACACACACACACACACTGACAACACACACACACACACACCGACAACACACACACACACACACCGACAACACACACACCACACACACACACACACACCGACAACACACACACACACCGACAACACACACACACACACACCGACAACACACACACACACAACACACACACACCGACAACACACACACACACCGACAACACACACACACACACACACCGACAACACACACACACACACACACACACACACACCGACAACACACACACACACACATCGACAACACACACACACACAAACACCAGCAACACACACAAACACACCGACAACACACACACACACCCACAACACACACACACCGACAACACACACACACACACACACACACCGACAACACACACACACACACACCGACAACACACACACACACACACTGACAACACACACACACACACACCGACAACACACACACACACACACACCGACAACACACACACACACACACACCGACAACACACACACACACACACAAAGACAACACACACACACCGACAACACACACACACACACACACACACACACACACACACCGACAACACACACACACACACACACACCGACAACACACACACACACACACACCGACAACACACACACACCGACAACACACACACACACACACACACACTCAGACAACACACACACCGACAACACACACACACACAACACACACACACACCGACAACACACACACACACACACACCGACAACACACACACACACACACACACTGACAACACACACACACACACACCGACAACACACACACACACACACCGACAACACACACACACACACCGACAACACACACACACACCGACAACACACACACACACACACACAC
>NW_027675569.1:2500-7500 GCF_965601325.2 Salmo salar | reverse complement strand
ACACCGACAACACACACACACACACACGACAACACACACACACACACACACGACAACACACACACACACACACCGACAACACACACACACACACACCGACAACACACACACACCACACACACACACACACACACACCACACACACACGACAACACACACACACACACACACCGACAACACACACACACACACACACACACACACACACACACACACACACACACACCGACAACACACACACACACACACACACCGACAACACACACACACACACACCGACAACACACACACACACACACACCGACAACACACACACACACACACGACAACACACACACACACACACGACACACACACACACACCGACAACACACACACACACACACCGACAACACACACACACACACCGACAACACACACACACACACACGACACACACACACACACACACCGACAACACACACACACACACACCGACAACACACACACACACACGACAACACACACACACACACACACACACACACACACACACACACACACACCGACACACACACACACACACACCGACAACACACACACACACACACACACCGACAACACACACACACACACCGACAACACACACACACACACACCGACAACACACACACACACACACCGACAACACACACACACACACACCGACAACACACACACACACACACGACAACACACACACACACACCGACACACACACACACACACACCGACAACACACACACACACACACCGACAACACACACACACACACACACACACACACACACACACACACACACACACACACACACACACACACACCGACAACACACACACACACACACACACACACACACACACACACCGACAACACACACACACACACACCGACAACACACACACACACACACACACCGACAACACCACACACACACACCGACAACACACACACACACACACCGACAACACACACACACACACCACACACACCGACAACACACACACACACACACCGACAACACACACACACACACCGACAACACACACACACCGACAACACACACACACACACCGACAACACACACACACACACCGACAACACACACACACACACACACCGACAACACACACACACACACCGACAACACACACACACACACACCGACAACACACACACACACACCGACAACACACACACACACACACACCGACAACACACACACACACACACACCGACACACACACACACACACACCGACAACACACACACACACACACCGACAACACACACACACACACCGACAACACACACACACACCGACAACACACACACACACACCGACACACACACACACACACACCGACAACACACACACACACACACCGACAACACAACACACACACACACACCGACAACACACACACACACACACGACAACACACACACACACACGACACACACACACACACACACACCGACAACACACACACACACACACCGACAACACACACACACACACCGACACACACACACACACACACCGACAACACACACACACACACACACGACAACACACACACACACACACCGACAACACACACACACACACCGACAACACACACACACACACACACACACACACACACACACACACACCGACAACACACACACACACACGACACACACACACACACACCGACAACACACACACACACACACCGACAACACACACACACACACCGACAACACACACACACACACACACACACACACACACACACACACACACAACACACACACCGACAACACACACACACACACCGACAACACACACACACACACACGACAACACACACACACACACACCGACAACACACACACACACACCGACACACACACACACACACACACACACACACACACACACACACCGACAACACACACACACACACACACCGACAACACACACACACACACCGACACACACACACACACGACAACACACACACACACACACACACCGACAACACACACACACACACACCGACAACACACACACACACACACGACAACACACACACACACACACCGACAACACACACACACACACACCGACAACACACACAACACACACACACACACGACACACACACACACACACACACACACACACACACACACACACACACCGACAACACACACACACACACCGACAACACACACACACACACACCGACACACACACACACACACACACACACGACACACACACACACACACCGACAACACACACACACACACACACCGACAACACACACACACACACACACCGACAACACACACACACACCGACAACACACACACACACACACGACAACACACACACACACCGACAACACACACACACACACACCGACAACACACACACACACACACCGACACACACACACACACCGACAACACACACACACACACACACCGACAACACACACACACACACACCGACACACACACACACACACACCGACAACACACACACACACACACACCGACACACACACACACACACACACCGACACACACACACACACACACCGACACACACACACACACACACCGACAACACACACACACACACACACCGACAACACACACACACACGACACGACACACACACACACACACACCGACAACACACACACACACACACCGACACACACACACACACACACACACACACACACCGACAACACACACACACACACCGACAACACACACACACACACCGACAACACACACACACACACACACCGACAACACACACACACACACACCGACACACACACACACACACACCGACAACACACACACACACACACCGACAACACACACACACACACACGACAACACACACACACACACACACACACACACACACACACACACACACGACACACACACACACACACACACCGACACACACACACACACCGACAACACACACACGACAACACACACACACCGACAACACACACACACACACACACCGACACACACACACACACACACACACACACACACCGACACACACACACACGACAACACACACACACACACCGACAACACACACACACACACACCGACAACACACACACACACACACCGACCAACACACACACACACACACACACACCGACAACACACACACACACCGACAACACACACACACACACCGACAACACACACACACACACACGACAACACACACACACACACACACGACACACACACACACACACACACACACACACCGACAACACACACACACACACACACGACAACACACACACACACACACACACACACACACACACACACACACACACACACACACACACACCGACAACACACACACACACACACGACACACACACACACACACACCGACAACACACACACACACACACACCGACAACACACACACACACACACACACCGACAACACACACACACACACACGACACACACACACACACACACCGACAACACACACACACACACACACACACACACACACGACAACACACACACACACACCCGACAACACACACACACACACCGACAACACACACACACACACCGACAACACACACACACACACACACCGACAACACACACACACACACACCGACAACACACACACACACACACCGACAACACACACACACACACACCGACAACACACACACACACGACACACACACACACACACACCACACACACACACACACACACCGACAACACACACACACACACACCGACAACACACACACACACACACCGACAACACACACACACACACCGACAACACACACACACACACACACACCACACACACACACACACACCGACAACACACACACACACACACCGACAACACACACACACACAACACACACACACACACACACACACACACACACACACCGACAACACACACACACACACACACCGACAACACACACACACACACCGACAACACACACACACACACACACCGACAACACACACACACACACACCGACAACACACACACACACAACGACACACACACACACACCGACAACACACACACACACACACCGACAACACACACACACACACACACCGACAACACACACACACACACCGACAACACACACACACACACCCGACAACACACACACACACACACACCGACAACACACACACACACACCGACAACACACACACACACACACCGACAACACACACACACACACACCGACAACACACACACACACACACCGACAACACACACACACACACGACAACACACACACACACACACGACACACACACACACACACACCGACACACACACACACACACCGACAACACACACACACACACACACACACACACACACACGACACACACACACACACACACACCGACAACACACACACACACACACACACACACACACACACACACACCGACAACACACACACACACACACGACAACACACACACACACACACGACAACACACACACACACACACACCGACAACACACACACACACACCGACAACACACACACACACGACCAACACACACACACACACACCGACAACACACACACACACACACCGACAACACACACACACACACCACACACACACACACACAACACACACACACACCGACAACACACACACACACACACCGACAACACACACACACACACACACCGACAACACACACACACACACCGACAACACACACACACACACACCACACACACACACACACACACCGACAACACACACACACACACACCGACAACACACACACACACACACACGACAACACACACACACACACACACCGACAACACACACACACACACACACACACACACACACACACACACACACCGACAAACACACACACACA
>NW_027675568.1:80000-82282 GCF_965601325.2 Salmo salar | reverse complement strand
CGGTGTGTGTGTGTGTGTTGTCGTGTGTGTGTGTGTGTTGTCGGTGTGTGTGTGTGTGTGTTGTCGGTGTGTGTGTGTGTTGTGGTGTGTGTGGTGTGTGTGTGTTGTCGGTGTGTGTGTGTGTGTGTGTGTCGTGTGTGTGTGTGTGTGTTGTCGGTGTGTGTGTGTGTGTTGTCGGTGTGTGTGTGTGTGTTGTCGGTGTGTGTGTGTGTGTGTGTGTTGTCGTGTGTGGTGTGTGTGTGTTGTCGGTGTGTGTGTGTGTGTGTTGTCGGTGTGTGTGTGTGTGTGTTGTCGGTGTGTGTGTGTGTGTGTTGTCGTGTGTGTGTGTGTGTGTGTTGTCGGTGTGTGTGTGTGTGTGTTGTTGGTGTGTGTGTGTGTGTGTTGTCGGTGTGTGTGTGTGTGTGTGTTGTCGGTGTGTGTGTGTGTGTTGTCGGTGTGTGTGTGTGTGTTGTCGGTGTGTGTGTGTGTTGTCGGTGTGTGTGTGTGTGTGTGTTGTCGGTGTGTGTGTGTGTGTGTTGTCGGTGTGTGTGTGTGTTGTGGTGTGTCGGTGTGTGTGTGTGTGTGTGTGTTGTCGGTGTGTGGTGTGTGTGTTGTCGTGTGTGTGTGTGTGTGTTGTCGGTGTGTGTGTGTGTGTTGTCGGTGTGTGTGTGTGTGTGTTGTCGGTGTGTGTGTGTGTGTGTTGTCGGTGTGTGTGTGTGTGTTGTCGGTGTGTGTGTGTGTGTGTGTGTTGTCGGTGTGTGTGTGTGTGTTGTCGGTGTGTGTGTGTGTGTGTTGTCGGTGTGTGTGTGTGTGTTGTCGTGTGTGTGTGTGTGTGTTGTCGTGTGTGTGTGTGTGTGTGTTGTCGTGTGTGTGTGTGTGTGTGTTGTCGGTGTGTGTGTGTGTGTGTTGTTGTCGGTGTGTGTGTGTGTGTTGTCGGTGTGTGTGTGTGTGTTGTTGTCGGTGTGTGTGTGTGTGTGTGTGTCGGTGTGTGTGTGTGTGTTGTCGGTGTGTGTGTGTGTGTGTTGTCGGTGTGTGTGTGTGTGTGTTGTCGGTGTGTGTGTGTGTGTTGTGGTGTGTGTGTGTGTGTGTGTTGTCGGTGTGTGTGTGTGTGTGTGTGTGTGTGTGTGTGTGTGTTGTCGGTGTTGTGTGTGTGTTGTCGGTGTGTGTGTGTGTGTTGTCGTGTGTGTGTGTGTGTGTTGTCGGTGTGTGTGTGTGTGTTGTCGGTGTGTGTGTGTGTTGTGGTGTGTGTGTGTGTGTGTGTTGTGTGTGTGTGTGTGTTGTGTGTGTGTTGTCGGGGTGTGTGTGTGTGTGTTGTCGGTGTGTGTGTGTGTGTGTGTTGTCGGTGTGTGTGTGTGTGTGTTGTCGGTGTGTGTGTGTGTGTGTCGTGTGTGTGTGTGTGTTGTCGGTGTGTGTGTGTGTGTGTGTGTGTGTGTGTGTCGTGTGTGTGTGTGTTGTCGGTGTGTGTGTGTGTGTTGTCGGTGTGTGTGTGTGTGTGTTGTCGGTGTGTGTGTGTGTGTGTGTTGTCGGTGTGTGTGTGTGTGTGTTGTCGGTGTGTGTGTGTGTGTGTGTGTGTGTGTGTGTGTGTGTGTTGTCGGTGTGTGTGTGTGTTGTCGGTGTGTGTGTGTTGTCGGTGTTGTGTGTGTGTTGTCGTGTGTGTGTGTGTGTTGTCGGTGTGTGTGTGTGTGTGTTGTCGGTCTGTGTGTGTGTGTGTGTTGTCGGTGTGTGTGTTGTGTGTTGTCGGTGTGTGTGTGTGTGTGTTGTCGGGTGTGTGTGTGTGTGTGTTGTGTGTGTGTGTGTGTGTTGTCGGTGTGTGTGTGTGTGTGTTGTCGGTGTGTGTGTGTGTGTGTTGTCGGTGTGTGTGTGTGTGTCGTTGTGGTGTGTGTGTGTGTTGTCGGTGTGTGTGTGTGTGTGTGTGTGTGTGTTGTCGGTGTGTGTGTGTGTTGTCGGTGTGTGTGTGTGTGTGGTGTCGTGTGTGTGTGTGTGTGTTGTCGGTGTGTATGTGTGTGTGTTGTCAGGTGTGTGTGTGTGTGTTGTCGGTGTGTGTGTGTGTGTGTTGTCGGTGTGTGTGTGTGTGTTGTGTGTGTGTGTCGGTGTGTGTGTGTTGTCGGTGTTGTGTGTGTGTGTGTTGTCGGTGTGTGTGTGTGTGTGTTTGTCGGTGTGTGTGTGTGTGTTGTCGGTGTGTGTGTGTGTGTGTTGTCGGTGTGTGTGTGTGTGTGTGTGTGTGTGTGTGTGTGTGTGTGTTGTCGGTGTGTGTGTGTGTGTTGTCGGTGTGTGTGTGTGTGTTGTCGGTGTGTGTGTGTGTG
>NW_027675568.1:62500-75000 GCF_965601325.2 Salmo salar | reverse complement strand
TGTGTGTGTGTCGGTGTGTGTGTGTTGTCGGTGTGTGTGTGTGTGTGTGTTGTCGGTGTGTGTGTGTGTGTGTTGTCGGTGTTTGTGTGTGTGTTGTCGGTGTGTGTGTGTGTGTGTTGTCGGTGTGTGTGTGTGTGTTGTGTGTGTGTGTCGGTGTGTGTGTGTTGTCGGTGTGTGTGTGTGTGTTGTCGGTGTGTGTGTGTGTGTGTTGTCGGTGTGTGTGTGTGTGTGTTGTCAGTGTGTGTGTGTGTGTGTGTTGTCGGTGTGTGTGTGTGTGTGTTGTTGGTGTGTGTGTGTGTGTGTGTTGTCGGTGTGTGTGTGTGTGTGTCGTGTGTGTGTGTGTGTGTGTGTGTGTGTGTGTGTTGTCGGTGTGTGTGTGTGTTGTCGGTGTGTGTGTGTGTGTTGTCGGTGTGTGTGTGTGTTGTCGGTGTGTGTGTGTGTGTTGTCGGTGTGTGTTTGTGTGTTGTCGGTGTGTATGTGTGTGTGTTGTCAGTGTGTGTGTGTGTGTGTTGTCGGTGTGTGTGTGTGTGTTGTCGGTGTGTGTGTGTGTGTGTGTGTCGGTGTGTGTGTGTGTGTGTTGTCGGTGTGTGTGTGTGTGTGTGTTGTCGGTGTGTGTGTGTGTGTGTTGTCGGTGTGTGTGTGTGTGTTGTCGGTGTGTGTGTGTGTGTGTGTTGTCGGTGTGTGTGTGTGTTGTCGGTGTGTGTGTGTGTGTGTGTTGTCGGTGTGTGTGTGTGTGTTGTCGGTGTGTGTGTGTGTGTTGTCGGTGTGTGTGTGTGTGTGTTGTCGGTGTGTGTGTGTGTGCGTTGTGTGTGTGTGTGTTGTCGGTGTGTGTGTGTGTGTTGTTGGTGTGTGTGTGTGTGTTGTGTGTGTGTGTGTTGTCGGTGTGTGTGTGTGTGTGTTGTCGGTGTGTGTGTGTGTGTGTGTTGTCGGTGTGTGTGTGTGTGTGTTGTCGGTGTGTGTGTGTGTGTGTGTTGTCGGTGTGTGTGTGTGTTGTCGGTGTGTGTGTGTGTTGTCGGTGTGTGTGTGTTGTCGGTGTCTGTGTGTGTGTTGTCGGTGTGTGTGTGTGTTGTCGGTGTGTGTGTGTGTGTGTTGTCGGTCTGTGTGTGTGTGTGTGTTGTCGGTGTGTGTTTGTGTGTTGTCGGTGTGTGTGTGTGTGTGTTGTCGGTGTGTGTGTGTGTGTGTTGTGTGTGTGTGTGTGTGTTGTCGGTGTGTGTGTGTGTGTGTTGTCAGTGTGTGTGTGTGTGTGTTGTCGGTGTGTGTGTGTTGTCGATGTGTGTGTGTGTGTGTTGTCGGTGTGTGTGTGTGTGTGTGTTGTCGGTGTGTGTGTGTGTGTGTTGCCGGTGTGTGTGTGTGTGTTGTCGGTGTGTGTGTGTGTGTTGTCGGTGTGTATGTGTGTGTGTTGTCGAGTGTGTGTGTGTGTGTTGTCGGTGTGTGTGTGTGTGTTGTCGGTGTGTGTGTGTGTGTTGTGTGTGTGTGTCGGTGTGTGTGTGTTGTCGGTGTGTGTGTGTGTGTGTGTGTGTTGTCGGTGTGTGTGTGTGTGTGTTGTCGGTGTTTGTGTGTGTGTTGTCGGTGTGTGTGTGTGTTGTCAGTGTGTGTGTGTGTGTGTGTTGTCATTGTGTGTGTGTGTGTGTTGTCGGTGTGTGTGTGTGTGTGTGTTGTCGGTGTGTGTGTGTGTGTGTGTGTGTTGTCGGTGTTTGTGTGTGTGTGTTGTCGGTGTGTGTGTGTGTGTTTTGTCGGTGTGTGTGTGTGTGTGTGTGTGTGTGTGTGTGTTGTCGGTGTGTGTGTGTGTGTTGTCGGTGTGTGTGTGTGTGTGTGTGTGTGTGTGTGTGTGTGTGTGTGTTGTCGGTGTGTGTGTGTGTGTTGTCGGTGTGTGTGTGTGTGTTGTCGGTGTTTGTGTGTGTGTGTTGTCGGTGTGTGTGTGTGTGTGTGTGTGTGTGTGTGTGTGTGTGTGTTGTCGGTGTTTGTGTGTGTGTTGTCGGTGTGTGTGTGTGTGTGTTGTCGGTGTGTGTGTGTGTGTTGTGTGTGTGTGTCGGTGTGTGTGTGTTGTCGGTGTGTGTGTGTGTGTGTGTTGTCGGTGTGTGTGTGTGTGTGTTGTCGGTGTTTGTGTGTGTGTTGTCGGTGTGTGTGTGTGTGTGTTGTCGGTGTGTGTGTGTGTGTTGTGTGTGTGTGTCGGTGTGTGTGTGTTGTCGGTGTGTGTGTGTGTGTTGTCGGTGTGTGTGTGTGTGTGTTGTCGGTGTGTGTGTGTGTGTGTTGTCAGTGTGTGTGTGTGTGTGTGTTGTCGGTGTGTGTGTGTGTGTGTTGTTGGTGTGTGTGTGTGTGTGTGTTGTCGGTGTGTGTGTGTGTTGTCGGTGTGTGTGTGTGTGTGTGTGTGTGTGTGTGTTGTCGGTGTGTGTGTGTGTTGTCGGTGTGTGTGTGTGTTGTCGGTGTGTGTGTGTGTTGTCGGTGTGTGTGTGTGTGTTGTCGGTGTGTGTTTGTGTGTTGTCGGTGTGTATGTGTGTGTGTTGTCAGTGTGTGTGTGTGTGTGTTGTCGGTGTGTGTGTGTGTGTTGTCGGTTTGTGTGTGTGTGTGTGTTGTCGGTGTGTGTGTGTGTGTGTTGTCGGTGTGTGTGTGTGTGTGTGTTGTCGGTGTGTGTGTGTGTGTGTTGTCGGTGTGTGTGTGTGTGTTGTCGGTGTGTGTGTGTGTGTGTGTTGTCGGTGTGTGTGTGTGTTGTCGGTGTGTGTGTGTGTGTGTGTTGTCGGTGTCTGTGTGTGTGTTGTCGGTGTGTGTGTGTGTGTTGTCGATGTGTGTGTGTGTGTGTTGTCGGTGTGTGTGTGTGTGCGTTGTGTGTGTGTGTGTTGTCGGTGTGTGTGTGTGTGTTGTTGGTGTGTGTGTGTGTGTTGTGTGTGTGTGTGTTGTCGGTGTGTGTGTGTGTGTGTTGTCGGTGTGTGTGTGTGTGTGTGTTGTCGGTGTGTGTGTGTGTGTGTTGTCGGTGTGTGTGTGTGTGTGTGTTGTCGGTGTGTGTGTGTGTTGTCGGTGTGTGTGTGTGTTGTCGGTGTGTGTGTGTTGTCGGTGTCTGTGTGTGTGTTGTCGGTGTGTGTGTGTGTTGTCGGTGTGTGTGTGTGTGTGTTGTCGGTCTGTGTGTGTGTGTGTGTTGTCGGTGTGTGTTTGTGTGTTGTCGGTGTGTGTGTGTGTGTGTTGTCGGTGTGTGTGTGTGTGTGTTGTGTGTGTGTGTGTGTGTTGTCGGTGTGTGTGTGTGTGTGTTGTCAGTGTGTGTGTGTGTGTGTTGTCGGTGTGTGTGTGTTGTCGATGTGTGTGTGTGTGTGTTGTCGGTGTGTGTGTGTGTGTGTGTTGTCGGTGTGTGTGTGTGTGTGTGTGTTGCCGGTGTGTGTGTGTGTGTTGTCGGTGTGTGTGTGTGTGTTGTCGGTGTGTATGTGTGTGTGTTGTCAGTGTGTGTGTGTGTGTTGTCGGTGTGTGTGTGTGTGTTGTCGGTGTGTGTGTGTGTGTTGTGTGTGTGTGTCGGTGTGTGTGTGTTGTCGGTGTGTGTGTGTGTGTGTGTGTGTTGTCGGTGTGTGTGTGTGTGTGTTGTCGGTGTTTGTGTGTGTGTTGTCGGTGTGTGTGTGTGTGTCTTGTCGGTGTGTGTGTGTGTGTTGTGTGTGTGTGTCGGTGTGTGTGTGTTGTCGGTGTGTGTGTGTGTGTGTGTTGTCGGTGTGTGTGTGTGTGTGTTGTCGGTGTGTGTGTGTGTGTGTTGTCAGTGTGTGTGTGTGTGTGTGTTGTCGGTGTGTGTGTGTGTGTGTTGTTGGTTTGTGTGTGTGTGTGTGTTGTCGGTGTGTGTGTGTGTGTTGTCGGTGTGTGTGTGTGTGTGTGTGTGTGTGTGTGTTGTCGGTGTGTGTGTGTGTTGTCGGTGTGTGTGTGTGTTGTCGGTGTGTGTGTGTGTGTGTGTGTGTTGTCGGTGTGTGTGTGTGTGTTGTCGGTGTGTGTGTGTGTGTTGTCGGTGTGTGTTTGTGTGTTGTCGGTGTGTATGTGTGTGTGTTGTCAGTGTGTGTGTGTGTGTGTTGTCGGTGTGTGTGTGTTTATGTGTTGTCGATGTGTGTGTGTGTGTTTTGTCGGTGTGTGTGTGTGTGTGTGTTGTCGGTGTGTGTGTGTGTTGTCGGTGTGTGTGTGTGTGTTGTCGGTGTGTGTGTGTGTGTGTTGTCGGTTTGTGTGTGTGTGTGTGTGTTGTCGGTGTGTGTGTGTGTGTTGTCGGTGTGTGTGTGTGTGTGTTGTCGGTGTGTGTGTGTTGTGTGTGTGTGTCGGTGTGTGTGTGTTGTCGGTGTCTGTGTGTGTGTGTGTGTTGTCGGTGTGTGTGTGTGTGTGTTGTCGGTGTGTGTGTGTTGTGTGTGTGTGTGTTGTCGGTGTGTGTGTGTGTGTGTTGTCGGTGTGTGTGTGTGTGTGTTGTCAGTGTGTGTGTGTGTGTGTGTTGTCGGTGTGTGTGTGTGTGTGTTGTTGGTGTGTGTGTGTGTGTGTGTTGTCGGTGTGTGTGTGTGTGTGTTGTCGGTGTGTGTGTGTGTGTGTGTGTGTGTGTGTCGGTGTGTGTGTGTGTTGTCAGTGTGTGTGTGTGTGTGTGTTGTCATTGTGTGTGTGTGTGTGTTGTCGGTGTGTGTGTGTGTGTGTGTTGTCGGTGTGTGTGTGTGTGTGTGTGTGTTGTCGGTGTTTGTGTGTGTGTGTTGTCGGTGTGTGTGTGTGTGTTTTGTCGGTGTGTGTGTGTGTGTGTGTGTGTGTGTGTTGTCGGTGTGTGTGTGTGTGTTGTCGGTGTGTGTGTGTGTGTGTGTGTGTGTGTGTGTGTGTGTGTGTGTTGTCGGTGTGTGTGTGTGTGTTGTCGGTGTGTGTGTGTGTGTTGTCGGTGTTTGTGTGTGTGTGTTGTCGGTGTGTGTGTGTGTGTGTGTGTGTGTGTGTGTGTGTGTTGTCGGTGTGTGTGTGTAGGTGTTGTCGGTGTGTGTGTGTGTGTTGTCGGTGTGTGTGTGTGTTGTCGGTGTGTATGTGTGTGTGTTGTCAGTGTGTGTGTGTGTGTGTTGTCGGTGTGTGTGTGTTTATGTGTTGTCAGTGTGTGTGTGTGTGTTGTCGGTGTGTGTGTGTGTGTGTGTGTGTTGTCGGTGTGTGTGTGTTGTCGGTGTGTGTGTGTGTGTGTTGTCGGTGTGTGTGTGTGTTGTCGGTGTGTGTGTGTGTGTTGTGTGTGTGTGTGTTGTCGGTGTGTGTGTGTGTGTTGTCGATGTGTGTGTGTGTGTGTTGTCGGTGTGTGTGTGTGTGTGTTGTGTGTGTGTGTGTTGTCGGTGTGTGTGTGTTGTTGGTGTGTGTGTGTGTGTGTTGTGTGTGTGTGTGTTGTCGGTGTGTGTGTGTGTGTGTTGTCGGTGTGTGTGTGTGTGTGTTGTCGGTGTGTGTGTGTGTGTGTTGTCGGTGTGTGTGTGTGTGTGTGTTGTCGGTGTGTGTGTGTGTTGTCGGTGTGTGTGTGTGTGTGTGTTGTCGGTGTCTGTGTGTGTGTTGTCGGTGTGTGTGTGTGTGTTGTCGATGTGTCTGTGTGTGTGTTGTCGGTGTGTGTGTGTGTGCGTTGTGTGTGTGTGTGTTGTCGGTGTGTGTGTTTGTGTTGTTGGTGTGTGTGTGTGTGTTGTGTGTGTGTGTGTTGTCGGTGTGTGTGTGTGTGTGTTGTCGGTGTGTGTGTGTGTGTGTGTTGTCGGTGTGTGTGTGTGTGTGTTGTCGGTGTGTGTGTGTGTGTTGTCGGTGTGTGTGTGTGTTGTCGGTGTGTGTGTGTGTTGTCGGTGTGTGTGTGTTGTCGGTGTCTGTGTGTGTGTTGTCGGTGTGTGTGTGTGTTGTCGGTGTGTGTGTGTGTGTGTTGTCGGTCTGTGTGTGTGTGTGTGTTGTCGGTGTGTGTTTGTGTGTTGTCGGTGTGTGTGTGTGTGTGTTGTCGGTGTGTGTGTGTGTGTGTTGTGTGTGTGTGTGTGTGTTGTCGGTGTGTGTGTGTGTGTGTTGTCAGTGTGTGTGTGTGTGTGTGTTGTCGGTGTGTGTGTGTTGTCGATGTGTGTGTGTGTGTGTTGTCGGTGTGTGTGTGTGTGTGTGTTGTCGGTGTGTGTGTGTGTGTGTGTGTTGCCGGTGTGTGTGTGTGTGTTGTCGGTGTGTGTGTGTGTGTTGTCGGTGTGTATGTGTGTGTGTTGTCAGTGTGTGTGTGTGTGTTGTCGGTGTGTGTGTGTGTGTGTTGTCGGTGTGTGTGTGTGTGTTGTGTGTGTGTGTCGGTGTGTGTGTGTTGTCGGTGTGTGTGTGTGTGTGTGTTGTCGGTGTGTGTGTGTGTGTGTTGTCGGTGTTTGTGTGTGTGTTGTCGGTGTGTGTGTGTGTGTGTTGTCGGTGTGTGTGTGTGTGTTGTGTGTGTGTGTCGGTGTGTGTGTGTTGTCGGTGTGTGTGTGTGTGTTGTCGGTGTGTGTGTGTGTGTGTTGTCGGTGTGTGTGTGTGTGTGTTGTCAGTGTGTGTGTGTGTGTGTGTTGTCGGTGTGTGTGTGTGTGTGTTGTTGGTGTGTGTGTGTGTGTGTGTTGTCGGTGTGTGTGTGTGTTGTCGGTGTGTGTGTGTGTGTGTGTGTGTGTGTGTGTTGTCGGTGTGTGTGTGTGTTGTCGGTGTGTGTGTGTGTTGTCGGTGTGTGTGTGTGTTGTCGGTGTGTGTGTGTGTGTTGTCGGTGTGTGTTTGTGTGTTGTCGGTGTGTATGTGTGTGTGTTGTCAGTGTGTGTGTGTGTGTGTTGTCGGTGTGTGTGTGTGTTGTCGGTTTGTGTGTGTGTGTGTGTGTTGTCGGTGTGTGTGTGTGTGTTGTCGGTGTGTGTGTGTGTGTGTTGTCGGTGTGTGTGTGTTGTGTGTGTGTGTCGGTGTGTGTGTGTTGTCGGTGTCTGTGTGTGTGTGTGTGTTGTTGGTGTGTGTGTGTGTGTGTTGTCGGTGTGTGTGTGTTGTGTGTGTGTGTTGTCGGTGTGTGTGTGTGTGTGTTGTCGGTGTGTGTGTGTGTGTGTTGTCAGTGTGTGTGTGTGTGTGTGTTGTCGGTGTGTGTGTGTGTGTGTGTGTTGTCGGTCTGTGTGTGTGTGTGTGTTGTCGGTGTGTGTTTGTGTGTTGTCGGTGTGTGTGTGTGTGTGTTGTCGGTGTGTGTGTGTGTGTGTTGTGTGTGTGTGTGTGTGTTGTCGGTGTGTGTGTGTGTTGTCAGTGTGTGTGTGTGTGTGTGTTGTCGGTGTGTGTGTGTTGTCGATGTGTGTGTGTGTGTGTTGTCGGTGTGTGTGTGTGTGTTGTCGGTGTGTGTGTGTGTGTGTGTGTTGCCGGTGTGTGTGTGTGTGTTGTCGGTGTGTGTGTGTGTGTTGTCGGTGTGTATGTGTGTGTGTTGTCAGTGTGTGTGTGTGTGTTGTCGGTGTGTGTGTGTGTGTGTTGTCGGTGTGTGTGTGTGTGTTGTGTGTGTGTGTCGGTGTGTGTGTGTTGTCGGTGTGTGTGTGTGTGTGTGTTGTCGGTGTGTGTGTGTGTGTGTTGTCGGTGTTTGTGTGTGTGTTGTCGGTGTGTGTGTGTGTGTCTTGTCGGTGTGTGTGTGTGTGTTGTGTGTGTGTGTCGGTGTGTGTGTGTTGTCGGTGTGTGTGTGTGTGTGTGTTGTCGGTGTGTGTGTGTGTGTGTTGTCGGTGTGTGTGTGTGTGTGTTGTCAGTGTGTGTGTGTGTGTGTGTTGTCGGTGTGTGTGTGTGTGTGTTGTTGGTTTGTGTGTGTGTGTGTGTTGTCGGTGTGTGTGTGTGTGTGTTGTCGGTGTGTGTGTGTGTGTGTGTGTGTGTGTGTTGTCGGTGTGTGTGTGTGTTGTCGGTGTGTGTGTGTGTTGTCGGTGTGTGTGTGTGTGTGTGTGTTGTCGGTGTGTGTGTGTGTGTTGTCGGTGTGTGTGTGTGTGTTGTCGGTGTGTGTTTGTGTGTTGTCGGTGTGTATGTGTGTGTGTTGTCAGTGTGTGTGTGTGTGTGTTGTCGGTGTGTGTGTGTTTATGTGTTGTCGATGTGTGTGTGTGTGTTTTGTCGGTGTGTGTGTGTGTGTGTGTTGTCGGTGTGTGTGTGTGTTGTCGGTGTGTGTGTGTGTGTTGTCGGTGTGTGTGTGTGTGTGTTGTCGGTTTGTGTGTGTGTGTGTGTGTTGTCGGTGTGTGTGTGTGTGTTGTCGGTGTGTGTGTGTGTGTGTTGTCGGTGTGTGTGTGTTGTGTGTGTGTGTCGGTGTGTGTGTGTTGTCGGTGTCTTTGTGTGTGTGTGTGTTGTCGGTGTGTGTGTGTGTGTGTTGTCGGTGTGTGTGTGTTGTGTGTGTGTGTTGTCGGTGTGTGTGTGTGTGTGTTGTCGGTGTGTGTGTGTGTGTGTTGTCAGTGTGTGTGTGTGTGTGTGTTGTCGGTGTGTGTGTGTGTGTGTTGTTGGTGTGTGTGTGTGTGTGTGTTGTCGGTGTGTGTGTGTGTGTGTTGTCGGTGTGTGTGTGTGTGTGTGTGTGTTGTCGGTGTGTGTGTGTGTTGTCAGTGTGTGTGTGTGTGTGTGTTGTCATTGTGTGTGTGTGTGTGTTGTTGGTGTGTGTGTGTGTGTGTGTTGTCGGTGTGTGTGTGTGTGTGTGTGTGTGTGTTGTCGGTGTGTGTGTGTGTGTGTTGTCAGTGTGTGTGTGTGTGTGTGTTGTCGGTGTGTGTGTGTGTGTGTTGTTGGTGTGTGTGTGTGTGTGTGTTGTCGGTGTGTGTGTGTGTTGTCGGTGTGTGTGTGTGTGTGTGTGTGTGTGTGTTGTCGGTGTGTGTGTGTGTTGTCGGTGTGTGTGTGTGTTGTCGGTGTGTGTGTGTGTTGTCGGTGTGTGTGTGTGTGTTGTCGGTGTGTGTTTGTGTGTTGTCGGTGTGTATGTGTGTGTGTTGTCAGTGTGTGTGTGTGTGTGTTGTCGGTGTGTGTGTGTGTGTTGTCGGTTTGTGTGTGTGTGTGTGTTGTCGGTGTGTGTGTGTGTGTGTTGTCGGTGTGTGTGTGTGTGTGTGTTGTCGGTGTGTGTGTGTGTGTGTTGTCGGTGTGTGTGTGTGTGTTGTCGGTGTGTGTGTGTGTGTGTGTTGTCGGTGTGTGTGTGTGTTGTCGGTGTGTGTGTGTGTGTGTTGTCGGTGTCTGTGTGTGTGTTGTCGGTGTGTGTGTGTGTGTTGTCGATGTGTGTGTGTGTGTGTTGTCGGTGTGTGTGTGTGTGCGTTGTGTGTGTGTGTGTTGTCGGTGTGTGTGTGTGTGTTGTTGGTGTGTGTGTGTGTGTTGTGTGTGTGTGTGTTGTCGGTGTGTGTGTGTGTGTGTTGTCGGTGTGTGTGTGTGTGTGTGTTGTCGGTGTGTGTGTGTGTGTGTTGTCGGTGTGTGTGTGTGTGTGTGTTGTCGGTGTGTGTGTGTGTTGTCGGTGTGTGTGTGTGTTGTCGGTGTGTGTGTGTTGTCGGTGTCTGTGTGTGTGTTGTCGGTGTGTGTGTGTGTTGTCGGTGTGTGTGTGTGTGTGTTGTCGGTCTGTGTGTGTGTGTGTGTTGTCGGTGTGTGTTTGTGTGTTGTCGGTGTGTGTGTGTGTGTGTTGTCGGTGTGTGTGTGTGTGTGTTGTGTGTGTGTGTGTGTGTTGTCGGTGTGTGTGTGTGTGTGTTGTCAGTGTGTGTGTGTGTGTGTTGTCGGTGTGTGTGTGTTGTCGATGTGTGTGTGTGTGTGTTGTCGGTGTGTGTGTGTGTGTGTGTTGTCGGTGTGTGTGTGTGTGTGTGTGTTGCCGGTGTGTGTGTGTGTGTTGTCGGTGTGTGTGTGTGTGTTGTCGGTGTGTATGTGTGTGTGTTGTCAGTGTGTGTGTGTGTGTTGTCGGTGTGTGTGTGTGTGTTGTCGGTGTGTGTGTGTGTGTTGTGTGTGTGTGTCGGTGTGTGTGTGTTGTCGGTGTGTGTGTGTGTGTGTGTTGTCGGTGTGTGTGTGTGTGTGTTGTCGGTGTTTGTGTGTGTGTTGTCGGTGTGTGTGTGTGTGTCTTGTCGGTGTGTGTGTGTGTGTTGTGTGTGTGTGTCGGTGTGTGTGTGTTGTCGGTGTGTGTGTGTGTGTGTGTTGTCGGTGTGTGTGTGTGTGTGTTGTCGGTGTGTGTGTGTGTGTGTTGTCAGTGTGTGTGTGTGTGTGTGTTGTCGGTGTGTGTGTGTGTGTGTTGTTGGTTTGTGTGTGTGTGTGTGTTGTCGGTGTGTGTGTGTGTGTTGTCGGTGTGTGTGTGTGTGTGTGTGTGTGTGTGTGTTGTCGGTGTGTGTGTGTGTTGTCGGTGTGTGTGTGTGTTGTCGGTGTGTGTGTGTGTGTGTGTGTGTTGTCGGTGTGTGTGTGTGTGTTGTCGGTGTGTGTGTGTGTGTTGTCGGTGTGTGTTTGTGTGTTGTCGGTGTGTATGTGTGTGTGTTGTCAGTGTGTGTGTGTGTGTGTTGTCGGTGTGTGTGTGTTTATGTGTTGTCGATGTGTGTGTGTGTGTTTTGTCGGTGTGTGTGTGTGTGTGTGTTGTCGGTGTGTGTGTGTGTTGTCGGTGTGTGTGTGTGTGTTGTCGGTGTGTGTGTGTGTGTGTTGTCGGTTTGTGTGTGTGTGTGTGTGTTGTCGGTGTGTGTGTGTGTGTTGTCGGTGTGTGTGTGTGTGTGTTGTCGGTGTGTGTGTGTTGTGTGTGTGTGTCGGTGTGTGTGTGTTGTCGGTGTCTGTGTGTGTGTGTGTGTTGTCGGTGTGTGTGTGTGTGTGTTGTCGGTGTGTGTGTGTTGTGTGTGTGTGTGTTGTCGGTGTGTGTGTGTGTGTGTTGTCGGTGTGTGTGTGTGTGTGTTGTCAGTGTGTGTGTGTGTGTGTGTTGTCGGTGTGTGTGTGTGTGTGTTGTTGGTGTGTGTGTGTGTGTGTGTTGTCGGTGTGTGTGTGTGTGTGTTGTCGGTGTGTGTGTGTGTGTGTGTGTGTGTGTTGTCGGTGTGTGTGTGTGTTGTCAGTGTGTGTGTGTGTGTGTGTTGTCATTGTGTGTGTGTGTGTGTTGTCGGTGTGTGTGTGTGTGTGTGTTGTCGGTGTGTGTGTGTGTGTGTGTGTTGTCGGTGTTTGTGTGTGTGTGTTGTCGGTGTGTGTGTGTGTGTTTTGTCGGTGTGTGTGTGTGTGTGTGTGTGTGTGTGTGTGTTGTCGGTGTGTGTGTGTGTGTTGTCGGTGTGTGTGTGTGTGTGTGTGTGTGTGTGTGTGTGTGTGTGTGTTGTCGGTGTGTGTGTGTGTGTTGTCGGTGTGTGTGTGTGTGTTGTCGGTGTTTGTGTGTGTGTGTTGTCGGTGTGTGTGTGTGTGTGTGTGTGTGTGTGTGTGTGTGTTGTCGGTGTGTGTGTGTAGGTGTTGTCGGTGTCGGTGTGTGTGTTGTCGGTGTGTGTGTGTGTTGTCGGTGTGTATGTGTGTGTGTTGTCAGTGTGTGTGTGTGTGTGTTGTCGGTGTGTGTGTGTTTATGTGTTGTCAGTGTGTGTGTGTGTGTTGTCGGTGTGTGTGTGTGTGTGTGTGTGTTGTCGGTGTGTGTGTGTTGTCGGTGTGTGTGTGTGTGTGTTGTCGGTGTGTGTGTGTGTTGTCGGTGTGTGTGTGTGTGTTGTGTGTGTGTGTGTTGTCGGTGTGTGTGTGTGTGTTGTCGATGTGTGTGTGTGTGTGTTGTCGGTGTGTGTGTGTGTGTGTTGTGTGTGTGTGTGTTGTCGGTGTGTGTGTGTTGTTGGTGTGTGTGTGTGTGTGTTGTGTGTGTGTGTGTTGTCGGTGTGTGTGTGTGTGTGTTGTCGGTGTGTGTGTGTGTGTGTTGTCGGTGTGTGTGTGTGTGTGTTGTCGGTGTGTGTGTGTGTGTGTGTTGTCGGTGTGTGTGTGTGTTGTCGGTGTGTGTGTGTGTGTGTGTTGTCGGTGTCTGTGTGTGTGTTGTCGGTGTGTGTGTGTGTGTTGTCGATGTGTCTGTGTGTGTGTTGTCGGTGTGTGTGTGTGTGCGTTGTGTGTGTGTGTGTTGTCGGTGTGTGTGTTTGTGTTGTTGGTGTGTGTGTGTGTGTTGTGTGTGTGTGTGTTGTCGGTGTGTGTGTGTGTGTGTGTGTCGGTGTGTGTGTGTGTGTGTGTTGTCGGTGTGTGTGTGTGTGTGTTGTCGGTGTGTGTGTGTGTGTTGTCGGTGTGTGTGTGTGTTGTCGGTGTGTGTGTGTGTTGTCGGTGTGTGTGTGTTGTCGGTGTCTGTGTGTGTGTTGTCGGTGTGTGTGTGTGTTGTCGGTGTGTGTGTGTGTGTGTTGTCGGTCTGTGTGTGTGTGTGTGTTGTCGGTGTGTGTTTGTGTGTTGTCGGTGTGTGTGTGTGTGTGTTGTCGGTGTGTGTGTGTGTGTGTTGTGTGTGTGTGTGTGTGTTGTCGGTGTGTGTGTGTGTGTGTTGTCAGTGTGTGTGTGTGTGTGTGTTGTCGGTGTGTGTGTGTTGTCGATGTGTGTGTGTGTGTGTTGTCGGTGTGTGTGTGTGTGTGTGTTGTCGGTGTGTGTGTGTGTGTGTGTGTTGCCGGTGTGTGTGTGTGTGTTGTCGGTGTGTGTGTGTGTGTTGTCGGTGT
>NW_027675568.1:32500-57500 GCF_965601325.2 Salmo salar | reverse complement strand
TGTGTGTGTGTGTGTGTGTGTGTGTTGTCGGTGTGTGTGTGTGTGTTGTCGGTGTGTGTGTGTGTGTTGTCGGTGTTTGTGTGTGTGTGTTGTCGGTGTGTGTGTGTGTGTGTGTGTGTGTTGTCGGTGTGTGTGTGTAGGTGTTGTCGGTGTGTGTGTGTGTGTTGTCGGTGTGTGTGTGTGTGTTGTCGGTGTGTATGTGTGTGTGTTGTCAGTGTGTGTGTGTGTGTGTTGTCGGTGTGTGTGTGTTTATGTGTTGTCAGTGTGTGTGTGTGTGTTGTCGGTGTGTGTGTGTGTGTGTGTGTGTTGTCGGTGTGTGTGTGTTGTCGGTGTGTGTGTGTGTGTTGTCGGTGTGTGTGTGTGTTGTCGGTGTGTGTGTGTGTGTTGTGTGTGTGTGTGTTGTCGGTGTGTGTGTGTGTGTTGTCGATGTGTGTGTGTGTGTGTTGTCGGTGTGTGTGTGTGTGTGTTGTGTGTGTGTGTTGTCGGTGTGTGTGTGTTGTTGGTGTGTGTGTGTGTGTGTTGTGTGTGTGTGTGTTGTCGGTGTGTGTGTGTGTGTGTTGTCGGTGTGTGTGTGTGTGTGTTGTCGGTGTGTGTGTGTGTGTTGTCGGTGTGTGTGTGTGTGTGTGTTGTCGGTGTGTGTGTGTGTTGTCGGTTTGTGTGTGTGTGTGTGTGTTGTCGGTGTGTGTGTGTGTGTTGTCGGTGTGTGTGTGTGTGTGTTGTCGGTGTGTGTGTGTTGTGTGTGTGTGTGTCGGTGTGTGTGTGTTGTCGGTGTCTGTGTGTGTGTGTGTGTTGTCGGTGTGTGTGTGTGTGTGTTGTCGGTGTGTGTGTGTTGTGTGTGTGTGTTGTCGGTGTGTGTGTGTGTGTGTTGTCGGTGTGTGTGTGTGTGTGTTGTCAGTGTGTGTGTGTGTGTGTGTTGTCGGTGTGTGTGTGTGTGTGTTGTTGGTGTGTGTGTGTGTGTGTGTTGTCGGTGTGTGTGTGTGTGTGTTGTCGGTGTGTGTGTGTGTGTGTGTGTGTTGTCGGTGTGTGTGTGTGTTGTCAGTGTGTGTGTGTGTGTGTGTTGTCATTGTGTGTGTGTGTGTGTTGTCGGTGTGTGTGTGTGTGTGTGTTGTCGGTGTGTGTGTGTGTGTGTGTGTGTGTGTTGTCGGTGTTTGTGTGTGTGTGTTGTCGGTGTGTGTGTGTGTGTGTTGTCGGTGTGTGTGTGTGTGTGTGTGTGTGTGTGTTGTCGGTGTGTGTGTGTGTGTGTTGTCGGTGTGTGTGTGTGTGTGTGTGTGTGTGTGTGTGTGTGTGTGTGTTGTCGGTGTGTGTGTGTGTGTTGTCGGTGTGTGTGTGTGTGTTGTCGGTGTTTGTGTGTGTGTGTTGTCGGTGTGTGTGTGTGTGTGTGTGTGTGTGTGTGTGTTGTCGGTGTGTGTGTGTAGGTGTTGTCGGTGTGTGTGTGTGTGTTGTCGGTGTGTGTGTGTGTGTTGTCGGTGTGTATGTGTGTGTGTTGTCAGTGTGTGTGTGTGTGTGTTGTCGGTGTGTGTGTGTTTATGTGTTGTCAGTGTGTGTGTGTGTGTTGTCGGTGTGTGTGTGTGTGTGTGTGTGTTGTCGGTGTGTGTGTGTTGTCGGTGTGTGTGTGTGTGTGTTGTCGGTGTGTGTGTGTGTTGTCGGTGTGTGTGTGTGTGTTGTGTGTGTGTGTGTTGTCGGTGTGTGTGTGTGTGTTGTCGATGTGTGTGTGTGTGTGTTGTCGGTGTGTGTGTGTGTGTGTTGTGTGTGTGTGTGTTGTCGGTGTGTGTGTGTTGTTGGTGTGTGTGTGTGTGTGTTGTGTGTGTGTGTGTTGTCGGTGTGTGTGTGTGTGTGTTGTCGGTGTGTGTGTGTGTGTGTTGTCGGTGTGTGTGTGTGTGTTGTCGGTGTGTGTGTGTGTGTGTGTTGTCGGTGTGTGTGTGTGTTGTCGGTGTGTGTGTGTGTGTGTGTTGTCGGTGTCTGTGTGTGTGTTGTCGGTGTGTGTGTGTGTGTTGTCGATGTGTGTGTGTGTGTGTTGTCGGTGTGTGTGCGTTGTGTGTGTGTGTGTTGTCGGTGTGTGTGTGTGTGTTGTTGGTGTGTGTGTGTGTGTTGTGTGTGTGTGTGTTGTCGGTGTGTGTGTGTGTGTGTTGTCGGTGTGTGTGTGTGTGTGTGTTGTCGGTGTGTGTGTGTGTGTGTTGTCGGTGTGTGTGTGTGTGTGTGTTGTCGGTGTGTGTGTGTGTTGTCGGTGTGTGTGTGTGTGTTGTCGGTGTGTGTGTGTTGTCGGTGTCTGTGTGTGTGTTGTCGGTGTGTGTGTGTGTTGTCGGTGTGTGTGTGTGTGTGTTGTCGGTCTGTGTGTGTGTGTGTGTTGTCGGTGTGTGTTTGTGTGTTGTCGGTGTGTGTGTGTGTGTGTGTTGTCGGTGTGTGTGTGTGTGTGTTGTGTGTGTGTGTGTGTGTTGTCGGTGTGTGTGTGTGTGTGTTGTCAGTGTGTGTGTGTGTGTGTTGTCGGTGTGTGTGTGTTGTCGATGTGTGTGTGTGTGTGTTGTCGGTGTGTGTGTGTGTGTGTGTTGTCGGTGTGTGTGTGTGTGTGTGTGTTGCTGGTGTGTGTGTGTGTGTTGTCGGTGTGTGTGTGTGTGTTGTCGGTGTGTATGTGTGTGTGTTGTCAGTGTGTGTGTGTGTGTTGTCGGTGTGTGTGTGTGTTGTCGGTGTGTGTGTGTGTGTTGTGTGTGTGTGTCGGTGTGTGTGTGTTGTCGGTGTGTGTGTGTGTGTGTGTTGTCGGTGTGTGTGTGTGTGTGTTGTCGGTGTTTGTGTGTGTGTTGTCGGTGTGTGTGTGTGTGTGTTGTCGGTGTGTGTGTGTGTGTTGTGTGTGTGTGTCGGTGTGTGTGTGTTGTCGGTGTGTGTGTGTGTGTTGTCGGTGTGTGTGTGTGTGTGTTGTCGGTGTGTGTGTGTGTGTGTTGTCAGTGTGTGTGTGTGTGTGTGTTGTCGGTGTGTGTGTGTGTGTGTTGTTGGTGTGTGTGTGTGTGTGTGTTGTCGGTGTGTGTGTGTGTGTGTGTTGTCGGTGTGTGTGTGTGTGTGTGTGTGTGTGTGTGTTGTCGGTGTGTGTGTGTGTTGTCGGTGTGTGTGTGTGTTGTCGGTGTGTGTGTGTGTGTGTGTGTTGTCGGTGTGTGTGTGTGTGTTGTCGGTGTGTGTGTGTGTGTTGTCGGTGTGTGTTTGTGTGTTGTCGGTGTGTGTGTGTGTTGTCGGTGTGTGTGTGTTTTGTCGGTGTGTGTGTGTGTGTGTGTTGTCGGTGTGTGTGTGTGTTGTCGGTGTGTGTGTGTGTGTTGTCGGTGTGTGTGTGTGTGTGTTGTCGGTTTGTGTGTGTGTGTGTGTGTTGTCGGTGTGTGTGTGTGTGTTGTCGGTGTGTGTGTGTGTGTGTTGTCGGTGTGTGTGTGTTGTGTGTGTGTGTCGGTGTGTGTGTGTTGTCGGTGTCTGTGTGTGTGTGTGTGTTGTCGGTGTGTGTGTGTGTGTGTTGTCGGTGTGTGTGTGTTGTGTGTGTGTGTTGTCGTTGTGTGTGTGTGTGTGTTGTCGGTGTGTGTGTGTGTGTGTTGTCAGTGTGTGTGTGTGTGTGTGTTGTCGGTGTGTGTGTGTGTGTGTTGTTGGTGTGTGTGTGTGTGTGTGTTGTCGGTGTGTGTGTGTGTGTGTTGTCGGTGTGTGTGTGTGTGTGTGTGTGTGTGTTGTCGGTGTGTGTGTGTGTTGTCGGTGTGTGTGTGTGTGTGTGTGTTGTCGGTGTGTGTGTGTTGTCGGTGTGTGTGTGTGTGTTGTCGGTGTGTGTGTGTGTGTTGTCGGTGTGTGTTTGTGTGTTGTCGGTGTGTATGTGTGTGTGTTGTCAGTGTGTGTGTGTGTGTGTTGTCGGTGTGTGTGTGTTTATGTGTTGTCGATGTGTGTGTGTGTGTTTTGTCGGTGTGTGTGTGTGTGTGTGTGTTGTCGGTGTGTGTGTGTGTTGTCGGTGTGTGTGTGTGTGTTGTCGGTGTGTGTGTGTGTGTGTTGTCGGTTTGTGTGTGTGTGTGTGTGTTGTCGGTGTGTGTGTGTGTGTTGTCGGTGTGTGTGTGTGTGTGTTGTCGGTGTGTGTGTGTTGTGTGTGTGTGTCGGTGTGTGTGTGTTGTCGGTGTCTGTGTGTGTGTGTGTGTTGTCGGTGTGTGTGTTTGTGTGTTGTCGGTGTGTGTGTGTTGTGTGTGTGTGTTGTCGGTGTGTGTGTGTGTGTGTTGTCGGTGTGTGTGTGTGTGTGTTGTCAGTGTGTGTGTGTGTGTGTGTTGTCGGTGTGTGTGTGTGTGTGTTGTTGGTGTGTGTGTGTGTGTGTGTTGTCGGTGTGTGTGTGTGTGTGTTGTCGGTGTGTGTGTGTGTGTGTGTGTGTGTGTTGTCGGTGTGTGTGTGTGTTGTCGGTGTGTGTGTGTGTGTGTGTGTTGTCGGTGTGTGTGTGTGTGTTGTCGGTGTGTGTGTGTGTGTTGTCGGTGTGTGTTTGTGTGTTGTCGGTGTGTATGTGTGTGTGTTGTCAGTGTGTGTGTGTGTGTGTTGTCGGTGTGTGTGTGTTTATGTGTTGTCGATGTGTGTGTGTGTGTGTTGTCGGTGTGTGTGTGTGTGTTGTCGGTGTGTGTGTGTGTTGTCGGTGTGTGTGTGTGTGTTGTCGGTGTGTGTGTGTGTGTGTTGTCGGTTTGTGTGTGTGTGTGTGTGTTGTCGGTGTGTGTGTGTGTGTTGTCGGTGTGTGTGTGTGTGTGTTGTCGGTGTGTGTGTGTTGTGTGTGTGTGTCGGTGTGTGTGTGTTGTCGGTGTGTGTGTGTGTGTGTGTGTTGTCGGTGTGTGTGTGTGTGTGTTGTCGGTGTGTGTGTGTTGTGTGTGTGTTGTCGGTGTGTGTGTGTGTGTTGTCGGTGTGTGTGTGTGTGTGTTGTCGGTGTGTGTGTGTTGTGTGTGTGTGTCGGTGTGTGTGTGTTGTCGGTGTGTGTGTGTGTGTGTGTGTTGTCGGTGTGTGTTTGTGTGTGTTGTCGGTGTGTGTGTGTGTGTGTGTGTTGTCAGTGTGTGTGTGTGTGTGTTGTCGGTGTGTGTGTGTGTGTGTGTTGTCAGTGTGTGTGTGTGTGTGTGTTGTCGTTGTGTGTGTGTGTGTGTTGTCGGTGTGTGTGTGTGTGTGTGTGTGTCGGTGTGTGTGTGTGTGTGTGTGTTGTCGGTGTTTGTGTGTGTGTGTTGTCGGTGTGTGTGTGTGTGTTGTCGGTGTGTGTGTGTGTGTGTGTGTGTGTGTGTGTGTTGTCGGTGTGTGTGTGTGTGTGTTGTCGGTGTGTGTGTGTGTGTGTTGTCGGTGTGTGTGTGTGTGTTGTCGGTGTGTGTGTGTGTGTGTGTTGTCGGTGTGTGTGTGTGTTGTCGGTGTGTGTGTGTGTGTGTGTTGTCGGTGTCTGTGTGTGTGTTGTCGGTGTGTGTGTGTGTGTTGTCGATGTGTGTGTGTGTGTGTTGTCGGTGTGTGTGTGTGTGCGTTGTGTGTGTGTGTGTTGTCGGTGTGTGTGTGTGTGTTGTTGGTGTGTGTGTGTGTGTTGTGTGTGTGTGTGTTGTCGGTGTGTGTGTGTGTGTGTTGTCGGTGTGTGTGTGTGTGTGTGTTGTCGGTGTGTGTGTGTGTGTGTTGTCGGTGTGTGTGTGTGTGTGTGTTGTCGGTGTGTGTGTGTGTTGTCGGTGTGTGTGTGTGTTGTCGGTGTGTGTGTGTTGTCGGTGTCTGTGTGTGTGTTGTCGGTGTGTGTGTGTGTTGTCGGTGTGTGTGTGTGTGTGTTGTCGGTCTGTGTGTGTGTGTGTGTTGTCGGTGTGTGTTTGTGTGTTGTCGGTGTGTGTGTGTGTGTGTTGTCGGTGTGTGTGTGTGTGTGTTGTGTGTGTGTGTGTGTGTTGTCGGTGTGTGTGTGTGTGTGTTGTCAGTGTGTGTGTGTGTGTGTTGTCGGTGTGTGTGTGTTGTCGATGTGTGTGTGTGTGTGTTGTCGGTGTGTGTGTGTGTGTGTGTTGTCGGTGTGTGTGTGTGTGTGTGTGTTGCCGGTGTGTGTGTGTGTGTTGTCGGTGTGTGTGTGTGTGTTGTCGGTGTGTATGTGTGTGTGTTGTCAGTGTGTGTGTGTGTGTTGTCGGTGTGTGTGTGTGTGTGTTGTCGGTGTGTGTGTGTGTGTTGTGTGTGTGTGTCGGTGTGTGTGTGTTGTCGGTGTGTGTGTGTGTGTGTGTTGTCGGTGTGTGTGTGTGTGTGTTGTCGGTGTTTGTGTGTGTGTTGTCGGTGTGTGTGTGTGTGTGTTGTCGGTGTGTGTGTGTGTGTTGTGTGTGTGTGTCGGTGTGTGTGTGTTGTCGGTGTGTGTGTGTGTGTTGTCGGTGTGTGTGTGTGTGTGTTGTCGGTGTGTGTGTGTGTGTGTTGTCAGTGTGTGTGTGTGTGTGTGTTGTCGGTGTGTGTGTGTGTGTGTTGTTGGTGTGTGTGTGTGTGTGTGTTGTCGGTGTGTGTGTGTGTGTGTGTTGTCGGTGTGTGTGTGTGTGTGTGTGTGTGTGTGTGTTGTCGGTGTGTGTGTGTGTTGTCGGTGTGTGTGTGTGTTGTCGGTGTGTGTGTGTGTGTGTGTGTTGTCGGTGTGTGTGTGTGTGTTGTCGGTGTGTGTGTGTGTGTTGTCGGTGTGTGTTTGTGTGTTGTCGGTGTGTATGTGTGTGTGTTGTCAGTGTGTGTGTGTGTGTGTTGTCGGTGTGTGTGTGTTTATGTGTTGTCGATGTGTGTGTGTGTGTTTTGTCGGTGTGTGTGTGTGTGTGTGTTGTCGGTGTGTGTGTGTGTTGTCGGTGTGTGTGTGTGTGTTGTCGGTGTGTGTGTGTGTGTGTTGTCGGTTTGTGTGTGTGTGTGTGTGTTGTCGGTGTGTGTGTGTGTGTTGTCGGTGTGTGTGTGTGTGTGTTGTCGGTGTGTGTGTGTTGTGTGTGTGTGTCGGTGTGTGTGTGTTGTCGGTGTCTGTGTGTGTGTGTGTGTTGTCGGTGTGTGTGTGTGTGTGTTGTCGGTGTGTGTGTGTTGTGTGTGTGTGTTGTCGTTGTGTGTGTGTGTGTGTTGTCGGTGTGTGTGTGTGTGTGTTGTCAGTGTGTGTGTGTGTGTGTGTTGTCGGTGTGTCTGTGTGTGTGTTGTTGGTGTGTGTGTGTGTGTGTGTTGTCGGTGTGTGTGTGTGTGTGTTGTCGGTGTGTGTGTGTGTGTGTGTGTGTGTGTGTTGTCGGTGTGTGTGTGTGTTGTCGGTGTGTGTGTGTGTGTGTGTGTTGTCGGTGTGTGTGTGTGTGTTGTCGGTGTGTGTGTGTGTGTTGTCGGTGTGTGTGTGTGTGTTGTCGGTGTGTGTTTGTGTGTTGTCGGTGTGTATGTGTGTGTGTTGTCAGTGTGTGTGTGTGTGTGTTGTCGGTGTGTGTGTGTTTATGTGTTGTCGATGTGTGTGTGTGTGTTTTGTCGGTGTGTGTGTGTGTGTGTGTGTTGTCGGTGTGTGTGTGTGTTGTCGGTGTGTGTGTGTGTGTTGTCGGTGTGTGTGTGTGTGTGTTGTCGGTTTGTGTGTGTGTGTGTGTGTTGTCGGTGTGTGTGTGTGTGTTGTCGGTGTGTGTGTGTGTGTGTTGTCGGTGTGTGTGTGTTGTGTGTGTGTGTCGGTGTGTGTGTGTTGTCGGTGTCTGTGTGTGTGTGTGTGTTGTCGGTGTGTGTGTGTGTGTGTTGTCGGTGTGTGTGTGTTGTGTGTGTGTGTTGTCGGTGTGTGTGTGTGTGTGTTGTCGGTGTGTGTGTGTGTGTGTTGTCAGTGTGTGTGTGTGTGTGTGTTGTCGGTGTGTGTGTGTGTGTGTTGTTGGTGTGTGTGTGTGTGTGTGTTGTCGGTGTGTGTGTGTGTGTGTTGTCGGTGTGTGTGTGTGTGTGTGTGTGTGTGTTGTCGGTGTGTGTGTGTGTTGTCGGTGTGTGTGTGTGTGTGTGTGTTGTCGGTGTGTGTGTGTGTGTTGTCGGTGTGTGTGTGTGTGTTGTCGGTGTGTGTTTGTGGGTTGTCGGTGTGTATGTGTGTGTGTTGTCAGTGTGTGTGTGTGTGTGTTGTCGGTGTGTGTGTGTTTATGTGTTGTCGATGTGTGTGTGTGTGTGTTGTCGGTGTGTGTGTGTGTGTTGTCGGTGTGTGTGTGTGTTGTCGGTGTGTGTGTGTGTGTTGTCGGTGTGTGTGTGTGTGTGTTGTCGGTTTGTGTGTGTGTGTGTGTGTTGTCGGTGTGTGTGTGTGTGTTGTCGGTGTGTGTGTGTGTGTGTTGTCGGTGTGTGTGTGTTGTGTGTGTGTGTCGGTGTGTGTGTGTTGTCGGTGTGTGTGTGTGTGTGTGTGTTGTCGGTGTGTGTGTGTGTGTGTTGTCGGTGTGTGTGTGTTGTGTGTGTGTTGTCGGTGTGTGTGTGTGTGTTGTCGGTGTGTGTGTGTGTGTGTTGTCGGTGTGTGTGTGTTGTGTGTGTGTGTCGGTGTGTGTGTGTTGTCGGTGTGTGTGTGTGTGTGTGTGTTGTCGGTGTGTGTTTGTGTGTGTTGTCGGTGTGTGTGTGTGTGTGTGTGTTGTCAGTGTGTGTGTGTGTGTGTTGTCGGTGTGTGTGTGTGTGTGTTGTCAGTGTGTGTGTGTGTGTGTGTTGTCGTTGTGTGTGTGTGTGTGTTGTCGGTGTGTGTGTGTGTGTGTGTTGTCGGTGTGTGTGTGTGTGTGTGTGTTGTCGGTGTTTGTGTGTGTGTGTTGTCGGTGTGTGTGTGTGTGTGTGTTGTCGGTGTGTGTGTGTGTGTGTGTGTGTGTGTGTGTTGTCGGTGTGTGTGTGTGTGTGTTGTCGGTGTGTGTGTGTGTGTGTGTGTGTGTGTGTGTGTGTGTCGGTGTGTGTGTGTGTGTTGTCGGTGTGTGTGTGTGTGTTGTCGGTGTGTGTTTGTGTGTTGTCGGTGTGTATGTGTGTGTGTTGTCAGTGTGTGTGTGTGTGTGTTGTCGGTGTGTGTGTGTTTATGTGTTGTCGATGTGTGTGTGTGTGTGTTGTCGGTGTGTGTGTGTTGTCGGTGTGTGTGTGTGTTGTCGGTGTGTGTGTGTGTGTTGTCGGTGTGTGTGTGTGTGTGTTGTCGGTTTGTGTGTGTGTGTGTGTGTTGTCGATGTGTGTGTGTGTGTTGTCGGAGTGTGTGTGTGTTGTCGGTGTGTGTGTGTGTGTTGTGTGTGTGTGTCGGTGTGTGTGTGTTGTCGGTGTGTGTGTGTGTGTGTGTGTCTTGTCGGTGTGTGTGTGTGTGTTGTCGGTGTGTGTGTGTGTGTGTGTGTGTGTGTGTGTTGTCGGTGTGTGTGTGTGTGTGTTGTCGGTGTGTGTGTGTGTGTTGTCGGTGTATGTGTGTGTGTTGTCGGTGTGTATGTGTGTGTGTTGTCAGTGTGTGTGTGTGTGTGTGTTGTCGGTGTGTGTGTGTGTGTTGTCGGTGTGTGTGTGTGTGTGTGTGTTGTCGGTGTGTATGTGTGTGTTGTCAGTGTGTGTGTGTGTGTGTGTTGTCGGTGTGTGTGTGTGTTGTCGGTGTGTGTGTGTGTTGTCGGTGTGTGTGTGTGTGTGTTGTCGGTGTGTGTGTGTGTGTGTGTTGTCGGTGTGTGTGTGTGTGTTGTCGGTGTGTGTGTGTGTGTTGTCGGTGTGTGTGTGTGTGTTGTCGGTGTGTGTGTGTGTGTGTGTTGTCGGTGTGTGTGTGTGTGTGTGTGTGTGTGTGTGTTGTCGGTGTGTGTGTGTGTGTGTTGTCGGTGTGTGTGTGTGTGTGTGTGTGTGTGTGTGTGTGTTGTCGGTGTGTGTGTGTGTGTTGTCGGTGTGTGTGTGTGTGTTGTCGGTGTGTGTTTGTGTGTTGTCGGTGTGTATGTGTGTGTGTTGTCAGTGTGTGTGTGTGTGTGTTGTCGGTGTGTGTGTGTTTATGTGTTGTCGATGTGTGTGTGTGTGTGTTGTCGGTGTGTGTGTGTTGTCGGTGTGTGTGTGTGTTGTCGGTGTGTGTGTGTGTGTTGTCGGTGTGTGTGTGTGTGTGTTGTCGGTTTGTGTGTGTGTGTGTGTGTTGTCGATGTGTGTGTGTGTGTTGTCGGAGTGTGTGTGTGTTGTCGGTGTGTGTGTGTGTGTTGTGTGTGTGTGTCGGTGTGTGTGTGTTGTCGGTGTGTGTGTGTGTGTGTGTGTCTTGTCGGTGTGTGTGTGTGTGTTGTCGGTGTGTGTGTGTGTGTGTGTGTGTGTGTGTGTTGTCGGTGTGTGTGTGTGTGTGTTGTCGGTGTGTGTGTGTGTGTTGTCGGTGTATGTGTGTGTGTTGTCGGTGTGTATGTGTGTGTGTTGTCAGTGTGTGTGTGTGTGTGTGTTGTCGGTGTGTGTGTGTGTGTTGTCGGTGTGTGTGTGTGTGTGTGTGTTGTCGGTGTGTGTGTGTGTGTTGTCAGTGTGTGTGTGTGTGTGTGTTGTCGGTGTGTGTGTGTGTTGTCGGTGTGTGTGTGTGTTGTCGGTGTGTGTGTGTGTGTGTTGTCGGTGTGTGTGTGTGTGTGTGTTGTCGGTGTGTGTGTGTGTGTTGTCGGTGTGTGTGTGTGTGTTGTCGGTGTGTGTGTGTGTGTTGTCGGTGTGTATGTGTGTGTGTTGTCAGTGTGTGTGTGTGTGTGTGTGTTGTCGGTGTGTGTGTGTTTTGTGTTGTCGATGTGTGTGTGTGTGTGTTGTCGGTGTGTGTGTGTGTGTGTGTGTTGTCGGTGTGTGTGTGTGTTGTCGGTGTGTGTGTGTGTGTGTGTTGTCGGTGTGTGTGTGTGTGTTGTCGTTGTGTGTGTGTGTGTGTGTGTGTTGTCAGTGTGTGTGTGTGTGTGTTGTCGGTGTGTGTGTGTGTGTGTGTTGTCAGTGTGTGTGTGTGTGTGTGTTGTCGTTGTGTGTGTGTGTTGTCGGTGTGTGTGTGTGTGTGTGTTGTCGGTGTGTGTGTGTGTGTGTGTGTGTGTGTTGTCGGTGTTTGTGTGTGTGTGTTGTCGGTGTGTGTGTGTGTGTGTTGTCGGTGTGTGTGTGTGTGTGTGTGTGTGTGTTGTCGGTGTGTGTGTGTGTGTGTTGTCGGTGTGTGTGTGTGTGTGTGTGTTGTCGGTGTGTGTGTGTGTGTGTGTGTGTGTTGTCGGTGTTTGTGTGTGTGTGTTGTCGGTGTGTGTGTGTTTATGTGTTGTCGATGTGTGTGTGTGTGTGTTGTCGGTGTGTGTGTGTGTGTGTGTTGTCGGTGTGTGTGTGTGTTGTCGGTGTGTGTGTGTGTGTGTGTTGTCGGTGTGTGTGTGTGTGTGTTGTCGGTTTGTGTGTGTGTGTGTGTGTTGTCGGTGTGTGTGTGTGTGTTGTCGGTGTGTGTGTGTGTGTGTTGTCAGTGTGTGTGTGTGTGTGTGTTGTCGGTGTGTGTGTGTGTGTGTGTGTTGTTGGTGTGTGTGTGTGTGTGTGTTGTCGGTGTGTGTGTGTGTGTGTTGTCGGTGTGTGTGTGTGTGTGTGTGTGTTGTCGGTGTGTGTGTGTGTTGTCAGTGTGTGTGTGTGTGTGTGTTGTCATTGTGTGTGTGTGTGTGTTGTCGGTGTGTGTGTGTGTGTGTGTTGTCGGTGTGTGTGTGTGTGTGTGTGTGTGTGTTGTCGGTGTTTGTGTGTGTGTGTTGTCGGTGTGTGTGTGTGTGTGTTGTCGGTGTGTGTGTGTGTGTGTGTGTGTGTGTTGTCGGTGTGTGTGTGTGTGTGTTGTCGGTGTGTGTGTGTGTGTGTGTGTGTGTGTGTGTGTGTGTGTGTGTGTGTGTTGTCGGTGTGTGTGTGTGTGTTGTCGGTGTGTGTGTGTGTGTTGTCGGTGTTTGTGTGTGTGTGTTGTCGGTGTGTGTGTGTGTGTGTGTGTGTGTGTGTGTGT
Organism: Salmo salar; assembly: GCF_965601325.2. Lineage (NCBI taxonomy): Eukaryota > Metazoa > Chordata > Actinopteri > Salmoniformes > Salmonidae > Salmo > Salmo salar. Next base: position 45,697 of record NW_027675568.1, on the reverse strand, counting down.
TGTCGGTGTGTGTGTGTAGGTGTTGTCGGTGTGTGTGTGTGTGTTGTCGGTGTGTGTGTGTGTTGTCGGTGTGTATGTGTGTGTGTTGTCAGTGTGTGTGTGTGTGTGTTGTCGGTGTGTGTGTGTTTATGTGTTGTCAGTGTGTGTGTGTGTGTTGTCGGTGTGTGTGTGTGTGTGTGTGTGTTGTCGGTGTGTGTGTGTTGTCGGTGTGTGTGTGTGTGTGTTGTCGGTGTGTGTGTGTGTTGTCGGTGTGTGTGTGTGTGTTGTGTGTGTGTGTGTTGTCGGTGTGTGTGTGTGTGTTGTCGATGTGTGTGTGTGTGTGTTGTCGGTGTGTGTGTGTGTGTGTTGTGTGTGTGTGTGTTGTCGGTGTGTGTGTGTTGTTGGTGTGTGTGTGTGTGTGTTGTGTGTGTGTGTGTTGTCGGTGTGTGTGTGTGTGTGTTGTCGGTGTGTGTGTGTGTGTGTTGTCGGTGTGTGTGTGTGTGTTGTCGGTGTGTGTGTGTGTGTGTTGTCGGTGTGTGTGTGTGTTGTCGGTGTGTGTGTGTGTGTGTGTTGTCGGTGTCTGTGTGTGTGTTGTCGGTGTGTGTGTGTGTGTTGTCGATGTGTGTGTGTGTGTGTTGTCGGTGTGTGTGTGTGTGCGTTGTGTGTGTGTGTGTTGTCGGTGTGTGTGTGTGTGTTGTTGGTGTGTGTGTGTGTGTTGTGTGTGTGTGTGTTGTCGGTGTGTGTGTGTGTGTGTTGTCGGTGTGTGTGTGTGTGTGTGTTGTCGGTGTGTGTGTGTGTGTGTTGTCGGTGTGTGTGTGTGTGTGTGTTGTCGGTGTGTGTGTGTGTTGTCGGTGTGTGTGTGTGTGTTGTCGGTGTGTGTGTGTTGTCGGTGTCTGTGTGTGTGTTGTCGGTGTGTGTGTGTGTTGTCGGTGTGTGTGTGTGTGTGTTGTCGGTGTGTGTGTGTGTGTGTGTTGTCGGTGTGTGTGTGTGTTGTCGGTGTGTGTGTGTGTTGTCGGTGTGTGTGTGTTGTCGGTGTCTGTGTGTGTGTTGTCGGTGTGTGTGTGTGTTGTCGGTGTGTGTGTGTGTGTGTTGTCGGTCTGTGTGTGTGTGTGTGTTGTCGGTGTGTGTTTGTGTGTTGTCGGTGTGTGTGTGTGTGTGTTGTCGGTGTGTGTGTGTGTGTGTTGTGTGTGTGTGTGTGTGTTGTCGGTGTGTGTGTGTGTGTGTTGTCAGTGTGTGTGTGTGTGTGTTGTCGGTGTGTGTGTGTTGTCGATGTGTGTGTGTGTGTGTTGTCGGTGTGTGTGTGTGTGTGTGTGTTGTCGGTGTGTGTGTGTGTGTGTGTGTTGCCGGTGTGTGTGTGTGTGTTGTCGGTGTGTGTGTGTGTGTTGTCGGTGTGTATGTGTGTGTGTTGTCAGTGTGTGTGTTTGTGTTGTCGGTGTGTGTGTGTGTGTGTTGTCGGTGTGTGTGTGTGTGTTGTGTGTGTGTGTCGGTGTGTGTGTGTTGTCGGTGTGTGTGTGTGTGTGTGTTGTCGGTGTGTGTGTGTGTGTGTTGTCGGTGTTTGTGTGTGTGTTGTCGGTGTGTGTGTGTGTGTGTTGTCGGTGTGTGTGTGTGTGTTGTGTGTGTGTGTCGGTGTGTGTGTGTTGTCGGTGTGTGTGTGTGTGTTGTCGGTGTGTGTGTGTGTGTGTTGTCGGTGTGTGTGTGTGTGTGTTGTCAGTGTGTGTGTGTGTGTGTGTTGTCGGTGTGTGTGTGTGTGTGTTGTTGGTGTGTGTGTGTGTGTGTGTTGTCGGTGTGTGTGTGTGTGTGTGTTGTCGGTGTGTGTGTGTGTGTGTGTGTGTGTGTGTGTTGTCGGTGTGTGTGTGTGTTGTCGGTGTGTGTGTGTGTTGTCGGTGTGTGTGTGTGTGTGTGTGTTGTCGGTGTGTGTGTGTGTGTTGTCGGTGTGTGTGTGTGTGTTGTCGGTGTGTGTTTGTGTGTTGTCGGTGTGTATGTGTGTGTGTTGTCAGTGTGTGTGTGTGTGTGTTGTCGGTGTGTGTGTGTTTATGTGTTGTCGATGTGTGTGTGTGTGTTTTGTCAGTGTGTGTGTGTGTGTGTTGTCGGTGTGTGTGTGTTTATGTGTTGTCGATGTGTGTGTGTGTGTTTTGTCGGTGTGTGTGTGTGTGTGTGTTGTCGGTGTGTGTGTGTGTTGTCGGTGTGTGTGTGTGTGTTGTCGGTGTGTGTGTGTGTGTGTTGTCGGTTTGTGTGTGTGTGTGTGTGTTGTCGGTGTGTGTGTGTGTGTTGTCGGTGTGTGTGTGTGTGTGTTGTCGGTGTGTGTGTGTTGTGTGTGTGTGTCGGTGTGTGTGTGTTGTCGGTGTCTGTGTGTGTGTGTGTGTTGACGGTGTGTGTGTGTGTGTGTTGTCGGTGTGTGTGTGTTGTGTGTGTGTGTTGTCGTTGTGTGTGTGTGTGTGTTGTCGGTGTGTGTGTGTGTGTGTTGTCAGTGTGTGTGTGTGTGTGTGTTGTCGGTGTGTGTGTGTGTGTGTTGTTGGTGTGTGTGTGTGTGTGTGTTGTCGGTGTGTGTGTGTGTGTGTTGTCGGTGTGTGTGTGTGTGTGTGTGTGTGTGTTGTCGGTGTGTGTGTGTGTTGTCGGTGTGTGTGTGTGTGTGTGTGTTGTCGGTGTGTGTGTGTTGTCGGTGTGTGTGTGTGTGTTGTCGGTGTGTGTGTGTGTTGTCAGTGTGTGTGTGTGTGTGTGTTGTCGGTGTGTGTGTGTGTTGTCGGTGTGTGTGTGTGTTGTCGGTGTGTGTGTGTGTGTGTTGTCGGTGTGTGTGTGTGTGTGTGTTGTCGGTGTGTGTGTGTGTGTTGTCGGTGTGTGTGTGTGTGTTGTCGGTGTGTGTGTGTGTGTTGTCGGTGTGTATGTGTGTGTGTTGTCAGTGTGTGTGTGTGTGTGTGTGTTGTCGGTGTGTGTGTGTTTATGTGTTGTCGATGTGTGTGTGTGTGTGTTGTCGGTGTGTGTGTGTGTGTGTGTGTTGTCGGTGTGTGTGTGTGTTGTCGGTGTGTGTGTGTGTTGTCGGTGTGTGTGTGTGTGTTGTCGTTGTGTGTGTGTGTGTGTGTGTGTTGTCAGTGTGTGTGTGTGTGTGTTGTCGGTGTGTGTGTGTGTGTGTGTTGTCAGTGTGTGTGTGTGTGTGTGTTGTCGTTGTGTGTGTGTGTTGTCGGTGTGTGTGTGTGTGTGTGTTGTCGGTGTGTGTGTGTGTGTGTGTGTGTGTGTTGTCGGTGTTTGTGTGTGTGTGTTGTCGGTGTGTGTGTGTGTGTGTTGTCGGTGTGTGTGTGTGTGTGTGTGTGTGTTGTCGGTGTGTGTGTGTGTGTGTTGTCGGTGTGTGTGTGTGTGTGTGTGTGTGTGTGTTGTCGGTGTGTGTGTGTGTGTGTGTGTGTGTTGTCGGTGTTTGTGTGTGTGTGTTGTCGGTGTGTGTGTGTTTATGTGTTGTCGATGTGTGTGTGTGTGTGTTGTCGGTGTGTGTGTGTGTGTGTGTTGTCGGTGTGTGTGTGTGTTGTCGGTGTGTGTGTGTGTGTGTGTTGTCGGTGTGTGTGTGTGTGTGTTGTCGGTTTGTGTGTGTGTGTGTGTGTTGTCGGTGTGTGTGTGTGTGTTGTCGGTGTGTGTGTGTGTGTGTTGTCAGTGTGTGTGTGTGTGTGTGTTGTCGGTGTGTGTGTGTGTGTGTGTGTTGTTGGTGTGTGTGTGTGTGTGTGTTGTCGGTGTGTGTGTGTGTGTGTTGTCGGTGTGTGTGTGTGTGTGTGTGTGTTGTCGGTGTGTGTGTGTGTTGTCAGTGTGTGTGTGTGTGTGTGTTGTCATTGTGTGTGTGTGTGTGTTGTCGGTGTGTGTGTGTGTGTGTGTTGTCGGTGTGTGTGTGTGTGTGTGTGTGTGTGTTGTCGGTGTTTGTGTGTGTGTGTTGTCGGTGTGTGTGTGTGTGTGTTGTCGGTGTGTGTGTGTGTGTGTGTGTGTGTGTGTTGTCGGTGTGTGTGTGTGTGTTGTCGGTGTGTGTGTGTGTGTGTGTGTGTGTGTGTGTGTGTGTGTGTGTGTGTGTGTTGTAGGTGTGTGTGTGTGTGTTGTCGGTGTGTGTGTGTGTGTTGTCGGTGTTTGTGTGTGTGTGTTGTCGGTGTGTGTGTGTGTGTGTGTGTGTGTGTGTGTGTTGTCGGTGTGTGTGTGTAGGTGTTGTCGGTGTGTGTGTGTGTGTTGTCGGTGTGTGTGTGTGTTGTCGGTGTGTATGTGTGTGTGTTGTCAGTGTGTGTGTGTGTGTGTTGTCGGTGTGTGTGTGTTTATGTGTTGTCAGGTGTGTGTGTGTGTGTTGTCGGTGTGTGTGTGTGTGTGTGTGTGTTGTCGGTGTGTGTGTGTTGTCGGTGTGTGTGTGTGTGTGTTGTCGGTGTGTGTGTGTGTTGTCGGTGTGTGTGTGTGTGTTGTGTGTGTGTGTGTTGTCGGTGTGTGTGTGTGTGTTGTCGATGTGTGTGTGTGTGTGTTGTCGGTGTGTGTGTGTGTGTGTTGTGTGTGTGTGTGTTGTCGGTGTGTGTGTGTTGTTGGTGTGTGTGTGTGTGTGTTGTGTGTGTGTGTGTTGTCGGTGTGTGTGTGTGTGTGTTGTCGGTGTGTGTGTGTGTGTGTTGTCGGTGTGTGTGTGTGTGTTGTCGGTGTGTGTGTGTGTGTGTGTTGTCGGTGTGTGTGTGTGTTGTCGGTGTGTGTGTGTGTGTGTGTTGTCGGTGTCTGTGTGTGTGTTGTCGGTGTGTGTGTGTGTGTTGTCGATGTGTGTGTGTGTGTGTTGTCGGTGTGTGTGTGTGTGCGTTGTGTGTGTGTGTGTTGTCGGTGTGTGTGTGTGTGTTGTTGGTGTGTGTGTGTGTGTTGTGTGTGTGTGTGTTGTCGGTGTGTGTGTGTGTGTGTTGTCGGTGTGTGTGTGTGTGTGTGTTGTCGGTGTGTGTGTGTGTGTGTTGTCGGTGTGTGTGTGTGTGTGTGTTGTCGGTGTGTGTGTGTGTTGTCGGTGTGTGTGTGTGTTGTCGGTGTGTGTGTGTTGTCGGTGTCTGTGTGTGTGTTGTCGGTGTGTGTGTGTGTTGTCGGTGTGTGTGTGTGTGTGTTGTCGGTCTGTGTGTGTGTGTGTGTTGTCGGTGTGTGTTTGTGTGTTGTCGGTGTGTGTGTGTGTGTGTTGTCGGTGTGTGTGTGTGTGTGTTGTGTGTGTGTGTGTGTGTTGTCGGTGTGTGTGTGTGTGTGTTGTCAGTGTGTGTGTGTGTGTGTTGTCGGTGTGTGTGTGTTGTCGATGTGTGTGTGTGTGTGTTGTCGGTGTGTGTGTGTGTGTGTGTTGTCGGTGTGTGTGTGTGTGTGTGTGTTGCCGGTGTGTGTGTGTGTGTTGTCGGTGTGTGTGTGTGTGTTGTCGGTGTGTATGTGTGTGTGTTGTCAGTGTGTGTGTTTGTGTTGTCGGTGTGTGTGTGTGTGTGTTGTCGGTGTGTGTGTGTGTGTTGTGTGTGTGTGTCGGTGTGTGTGTGTTGTCGGTGTGTGTGTGTGTGTGTGTTGTCGGTGTGTGTGTGTGTGTGTTGTCGGTGTTTGTGTGTGTGTTGTCGGTGTGTGTGTGTGTGTGTTGTCGGTGTGTGTGTGTGTGTTGTGTGTGTGTGTCGGTGTGTGTGTGTTGTCGGTGTGTGTGTGTGTGTTGTCGGTGTGTGTGTGTGTGTGTTGTCGGTGTGTGTGTGTGTGTGTTGTCAGTGTGTGTGTGTGTGTGTGTTGTCGGTGTGTGTGTGTGTGTGTTGTTGGTGTGTGTGTGTGTGTGTGTTGTCGGTGTGTGTGTGTGTGTGTGTTGTCGGTGTGTGTGTGTGTGTGTGTGTGTGTGTGTGTGTTGTCGGTGTGTGTGTGTGTTGTCGGTGTGTGTGTGTGTTGTCGGTGTGTGTGTGTGTGTGTGTGTTGTCGGTGTGTGTGTGTGTGTTGTCGGTGTGTGTGTGTGTGTTGTCGGTGTGTGTTTGTGTGTTGTCGGTGTGTATGTGTGTGTGTTGTCAGTGTGTGTGTGTGTGTGTTGTCGGTGTGTGTGTGTTTATGTGTTGTCGATGTGTGTGTGTGTGTTTTGTCGGTGTGTGTGTGTGTGTGTGTTGTCGGTGTGTGTGTGTGTTGTCGGTGTGTGTGTGTGTGTTGTCGGTGTGTGTGTGTGTGTGTTGTCGGTGTGTGTGTGTGTGTGTGTGTTGTCGGTGTGTGTGTGTGTGTTGTCGGTGTGTGTGTGTGTGTTGTCGGTGTGTGTTTGTGTGTTGTCGGTGTGTATGTGTGTGTGTTGTCAGTGTGTGTGTGTGTGTGTTGTCGGTGTGTGTGTGTTTATGTGTTGTCGATGTGTGTGTGTGTGTTTTGTCGGTGTGTGTGTGTGTGTGTGTTGTCGGTGTGTGTGTGTGTTGTCGGTGTGTGTGTGTGTGTTGTCGGTGTGTGTGTGTGTGTGTTGTCGGTTTGTGTGTGTGTGTGTGTGTTGTCGGTGTGTGTGTGTGTGTTGTCGGTGTGTGTGTGTGTGTGTTGTCGGTGTGTGTGTGTTGTGTGTGTGTGTCGGTGTGTGTGTGTTGTCGGTGTCTGTGTGTGTGTGTGTGTTGACGGTGTGTGTGTGTGTGTGTTGTCGGTGTGTGTGTGTTGTGTGTGTGTGTTGTCGTTGTGTGTGTGTGTGTGTTGTCGGTGTGTGTGTGTGTGTGTTGTCAGTGTGTGTGTGTGTGTGTGTTGTCGGTGTGTGTGTGTGTGTGTTGTTGGTGTGTGTGTGTGTGTGTGTTGTCGGTGTGTGTGTGTGTGTGTTGTCGGTGTGTGTGTGTGTGTGTGTGTGTGTGTTGTCGGTGTGTGTGTGTGTTGTCGGTGTGTGTGTGTGTGTGTGTGTTGTCGGTGTGTGTGTGTTGTCGGTGTGTGTGTGTGTGTTGTCGGTGTGTGTGTGTGTGTTGTCGGTGTGTGTTTGTGTGTTGTCGGTGTGTATGTGTGTGTGTTGTCAGTGTGTGTGTGTGTGTGTTGTCGGTGTGTGTGTGTTTATGTGTTGTCGATGTGTGTGTGTGTGTTTTGTCGGTGTGTGTGTGTGTGTGTTGTCGGTGTGTGTGTGTGTTGTCGGTGTGTGTGTGTGTGTTGTCGGTGTGTGTGTGTGTGTGTTGTCGGTTTGTGTGTGTGTGTGTGTGTTGTCGGTGTGTGTGTGTGTGTTGTCGGTGTGTGTGTGTGTGTGTGTGTGTTGTCGGTGTGTGTGTGTGTTGTCAGTGTGTGTGTGTGTGTGTGTTGTCATTGTGTGTGTGTGTGTGTTGTCGGTGTGTGTGTGTGTGTGTGTTGTCGGTGTGTGTGTGTGTGTGTGTGTGTGTGTTGTCGGTGTTTGTGTGTGTGTGTTGTCGGTGTGTGTGTGTGTGTGTTGTCGGTGTGTGTGTGTGTGTGTGTGTGTGTGTTGTCGGTGTGTGTGTGTGTGTGTTGTCGGTGTGTGTGTGTGTGTGTGTGTGTGTGTGTGTGTGTGTGTGTGTGTGTGTTGTCGGTGTGTGTGTGTGTGTTGTCGGTGTGTGTGTGTGTGTTGTCGGTGTTTGTGTGTGTGTGTTGTCGGTGTGTGTGTGTGTGTGTGTGTGTGTGTGTGTGTTGTCGGTGTGTGTGTGTAGGTGTTGTCGGTGTGTGTGTGTGTGTTGTCGGTGTGTGTGTGTGTTGTCGGTGTGTATGTGTGTGTGTTGTCAGTGTGTGTGTGTGTGTGTTGTCGGTGTGTGTGTGTTTATGTGTTGTCAGTGTGTGTGTGTGTGTTGTCGGTGTGTGTGTGTGTGTGTGTGTGTTGTCGGTGTGTGTGTGTTGTCGGTGTGTGTGTGTGTGTGTTGTCGGTGTGTGTGTGTGTTGTCGGTGTGTGTGTGTGTGTTGTGTGTGTGTGTGTTGTCGGTGTGTGTGTGTGTGTTGTCGATGTGTGTGTGTGTGTGTTGTCGGTGTGTGTGTGTGTGTGTTGTGTGTGTGTGTGTTGTCGGTGTGTGTGTGTTGTTGGTGTGTGTGTGTGTGTGTTGTGTGTGTGTGTGTTGTCGGTGTGTGTGTGTGTGTGTTGTCGGTGTGTGTGTGTGTGTGTTGTCGGTGTGTGTGTGTGTGTTGTCGGTGTGTGTGTGTGTGTGTTGTCGGTGTGTGTGTGTGTTGTCGGTGTGTGTGTGTGTGTGTGTTGTCGGTGTCTGTGTGTGTGTTGTCGGTGTGTGTGTGTGTGTTGTCGATGTGTGTGTGTGTGTGTTGTCGGTGTGTGTGTGTGTGCGTTGTGTGTGTGTGTGTTGTCGGTGTGTGTGTGTGTGTTGTTGGTGTGTGTGTGTGTGTTGTGTGTGTGTGTGTTGTCGGTGTGTGTGTGTGTGTGTTGTCGGTGTGTGTGTGTGTGTGTGTTGTCGGTGTGTGTGTGTGTGTGTTGTCGGTGTGTGTGTGTGTGTGTGTTGTCGGTGTGTGTGTGTGTTGTCGGTGTGTGTGTGTGTGTTGTCGGTGTGTGTGTGTTGTCGGTGTCTGTGTGTGTGTTGTCGGTGTGTGTGTGTGTTGTCGGTGTGTGTGTGTGTGTGTTGTCGGTGTGTGTGTGTGTGTGTGTTGTCGGTGTGTGTGTGTGTTGTCGGTGTGTGTGTGTGTTGTCGGTGTGTGTGTGTTGTCGGTGTCTGTGTGTGTGTTGTCGGTGTGTGTGTGTGTTGTCGGTGTGTGTGTGTGTGTGTTGTCGGTCTGTGTGTGTGTGTGTGTTGTCGGTGTGTGTTTGTGTGTTGTCGGTGTGTGTGTGTGTGTGTTGTCGGTGTGTGTGTGTGTGTGTTGTGTGTGTGTGTGTGTGTTGTCGGTGTGTGTGTGTGTGTGTTGTCAGTGTGTGTGTGTGTGTGTGTGTCGGTGTGTGTGTGTTGTCGATGTGTGTGTGTGTGTGTTGTCGGTGTGTGTGTGTGTGTGTGTGTTGTCGGTGTGTGTGTGTGTGTGTGTGTTGCCGGTGTGTGTGTGTGTGTTGTCGGTGTGTGTGTGTGTGTTGTCGGTGTGTATGTGTGTGTGTTGTCAGTGTGTGTGTTTGTGTTGTCGGTGTGTGTGTGTGTGTGTTGTCGGTGTGTGTGTGTGTGTTGTGTGTGTGTGTCGGTGTGTGTGTGTTGTCGGTGTGTGTGTGTGTGTGTGTTGTCGGTGTGTGTGTGTGTGTGTTGTCGGTGTTTGTGTGTGTGTTGTCGGTGTGTGTGTGTGTGTGTTGTCGGTGTGTGTGTGTGTGTTGTGTGTGTGTGTCGGTGTGTGTGTGTTGTCGGTGTGTGTGTGTGTGTTGTCGGTGTGTGTGTGTGTGTGTTGTCGGTGTGTGTGTGTGTGTGTTGTCAGTGTGTGTGTGTGTGTGTGTTGTCGGTGTGTGTGTGTGTGTGTTGTTGGTGTGTGTGTGTGTGTGTGTTGTCGGTGTGTGTGTGTGTGTGTGTTGTCGGTGTGTGTGTGTGTGTGTGTGTGTGTGTGTGTTGTCGGTGTGTGTGTGTGTTGTCGGTGTGTGTGTGTGTTGTCGGTGTGTGTGTGTGTGTGTGTGTTGTCGGTGTGTGTGTGTGTGTTGTCGGTGTGTGTGTGTGTGTTGTCGGTGTGTGTTTGTGTGTTGTCGGTGTGTATGTGTGTGTGTTGTCAGTGTGTGTGTGTGTGTGTTGTCGGTGTGTGTGTGTTTATGTGTTGTCGATGTGTGTGTGTGTGTTTTGTCAGTGTGTGTGTGTGTGTGTTGTCGGTGTGTGTGTGTTTATGTGTTGTCGATGTGTGTGTGTGTGTTTTGTCGGTGTGTGTGTGTGTGTGTGTTGTCGGTGTGTGTGTGTGTTGTCGGTGTGTGTGTGTGTGTTGTCGGTGTGTGTGTGTGTGTGTTGTCGGTTTGTGTGTGTGTGTGTGTGTTGTCGGTGTGTGTGTGTGTGTTGTCGGTGTGTGTGTGTGTGTGTTGTCGGTGTGTGTGTGTTGTGTGTGTGTGTCGGTGTGTGTGTGTTGTCGGTGTCTGTGTGTGTGTGTGTGTTGACGGTGTGTGTGTGTGTGTGTTGTCGGTGTGTGTGTGTTGTGTGTGTGTGTTGTCGTTGTGTGTGTGTGTGTGTTGTCGGTGTGTGTGTGTGTGTGTTGTCAGTGTGTGTGTGTGTGTGTGTTGTCGGTGTGTGTGTGTGTGTGTTGTTGGTGTGTGTGTGTGTGTGTGTTGTCGGTGTGTGTGTGTGTGTGTTGTCGGTGTGTGTGTGTGTGTGTGTGTGTGTGTTGTCGGTGTGTGTGTGTGTTGTCGGTGTGTGTGTGTGTGTGTGTGTTGTCGGTGTGTGTGTGTTGTCGGTGTGTGTGTGTGTGTTGTCGGTGTGTGTGTGTGTTGTCAGTGTGTGTGTGTGTGTGTGTTGTCGGTGTGTGTGTGTGTTGTCGGTGTGTGTGTGTGTTGTCGGTGTGTGTGTGTGTGTGTTGTCGGTGTGTGTGTGTGTGTGTGTTGTCGGTGTGTGTGTGTGTGTTGTCGGTGTGTGTGTGTGTGTTGTCGGTGTGTGTGTGTGTGTTGTCGGTGTGTATGTGTGTGTGTTGTCAGTGTGTGTGTGTGTGTGTGTGTTGTCGGTGTGTGTGTGTTTATGTGTTGTCGATGTGTGTGTGTGTGTGTTGTCGGTGTGTGTGTGTGTGTGTGTGTTGTCGGTGTGTGTGTGTGTTGTCGGTGTGTGTGTGTGTTGTCGGTGTGTGTGTGTGTGTTGTCGTTGTGTGTGTGTGTGTGTGTGTGTTGTCAGTGTGTGTGTGTGTGTGTTGTCGGTGTGTGTGTGTGTGTGTGTTGTCAGTGTGTGTGTGTGTGTGTGTTGTCGTTGTGTGTGTGTGTTGTCGGTGTGTGTGTGTGTGTGTGTTGTCGGTGTGTGTGTGTGTGTGTGTGTGTGTGTTGTCGGTGTTTGTGTGTGTGTGTTGTCGGTGTGTGTGTGTGTGTGTTGTCGGTGTGTGTGTGTGTGTGTGTGTGTGTTGTCGGTGTGTGTGTGTGTGTGTTGTCGGTGTGTGTGTGTGTGTGTGTGTGTGTGTGTTGTCGGTGTGTGTGTGTGTGTGTGTGTGTGTTGTCGGTGTTTGTGTGTGTGTGTTGTCGGTGTGTGTGTGTTTATGTGTTGTCGATGTGTGTGTGTGTGTGTTGTCGGTGTGTGTGTGTGTGTGTGTTGTCGGTGTGTGTGTGTGTTGTCGGTGTGTGTGTGTGTGTGTGTTGTCGGTGTGTGTGTGTGTGTGTTGTCGGTTTGTGTGTGTGTGTGTGTGTTGTCGGTGTGTGTGTGTGTGTTGTCGGTGTGTGTGTGTGTGTGTTGTCAGTGTGTGTGTGTGTGTGTGTTGTCGGTGTGTGTGTGTGTGTGTGTGTTGTTGGTGTGTGTGTGTGTGTGTGTTGTCGGTGTGTGTGTGTGTGTGTTGTCGGTGTGTGTGTGTGTGTGTGTGTGTTGTCGGTGTGTGTGTGTGTTGTCAGTGTGTGTGTGTGTGTGTGTTGTCATTGTGTGTGTGTGTGTGTTGTCGGTGTGTGTGTGTGTGTGTGTTGTCGGTGTGTGTGTGTGTGTGTGTGTGTGTGTTGTCGGTGTTTGTGTGTGTGTGTTGTCGGTGTGTGTGTGTGTGTGTTGTCGGTGTGTGTGTGTGTGTGTGTGTGTGTGTGTTGTCGGTGTGTGTGTGTGTGTTGTCGGTGTGTGTGTGTGTGTGTGTGTGTGTGTGTGTGTGTGTGTGTGTGTGTGTTGTAGGTGTGTGTGTGTGTGTTGTCGGTGTGTGTGTGTGTGTTGTCGGTGTTTGTGTGTGTGTGTTGTCGGTGTGTGTGTGTGTGTGTGTGTGTGTGTGTGTGTTGTCGGTGTGTGTGTGTAGGTGTTGTCGGTGTGTGTGTGTGTGTTGTCGGTGTGTGTGTGTGTTGTCGGTGTGTATGTGTGTGTGTTGTCAGTGTGTGTGTGTGTGTGTTGTCGGTGTGTGTGTGTTTATGTGTTGTCAGTGTGTGTGTGTGTGTTGTCGGTGTGTGTGTGTGTGTGTGTGTGTTGTCGGTGTGTGTGTGTTGTCGGTGTGTGTGTGTGTGTGTTGTCGGTGTGTGTGTGTGTTGTCGGTGTGTGTGTGTGTGTTGTGTGTGTGTGTGTTGTCGGTGTGTGTGTGTGTGTTGTCGATGTGTGTGTGTGTGTGTTGTCGGTGTGTGTGTGTGTGTGTTGTGTGTGTGTGTGTTGTCGGTGTGTGTGTGTTGTTGGTGTGTGTGTGTGTGTGTTGTGTGTGTGTGTGTTGTCGGTGTGTGTGTGTGTGTGTTGTCGGTGTGTGTGTGTGTGTGTTGTCGGTGTGTGTGTGTGTGTTGTCGGTGTGTGTGTGTGTGTGTGTTGTCGGTGTGTGTGTGTGTTGTCGGTGTGTGTGTGTGTGTGTGTTGTCGGTGTCTGTGTGTGTGTTGTCGGTGTGTGTGTGTGTGTTGTCGATGTGTGTGTGTGTGTGTTGTCGGTGTGTGTGTGTGTGCGTTGTGTGTGTGTGTGTTGTCGGTGTGTGTGTGTGTGTTGTTGGTGTGTGTGTGTGTGTTGTGTGTGTGTGTGTTGTCGGTGTGTGTGTGTGTGTGTTGTCGGTGTGTGTGTGTGTGTGTGTTGTCGGTGTGTGTGTGTGTGTGTTGTCGGTGTGTGTGTGTGTGTGTGTTGTCGGTGTGTGTGTGTGTTGTCGGTGTGTGTGTGTGTTGTCGGTGTGTGTGTGTTGTCGGTGTCTGTGTGTGTGTTGTCGGTGTGTGTGTGTGTTGTCGGTGTGTGTGTGTGTGTGTTGTCGGTCTGTGTGTGTGTGTGTGTTGTCGGTGTGTGTTTGTGTGTTGTCGGTGTGTGTGTGTGTGTGTTGTCGGTGTGTGTGTGTGTGTGTTGTGTGTGTGTGTGTGTGTTGTCGGTGTGTGTGTGTGTGTGTTGTCAGTGTGTGTGTGTGTGTGTTGTCGGTGTGTGTGTGTTGTCGATGTGTGTGTGTGTGTGTTGTCGGTGTGTGTGTGTGTGTGTGTTGTCGGTGTGTGTGTGTGTGTGTGTGTTGCCGGTGTGTGTGTGTGTGTTGTCGGTGTGTGTGTGTGTGTTGTCGGTGTGTATGTGTGTGTGTTGTCAGTGTGTGTGTTTGTGTTGTCGGTGTGTGTGTGTGTGTGTTGTCGGTGTGTGTGTGTGTGTTGTGTGTGTGTGTCGGTGTGTGTGTGTTGTCGGTGTGTGTGTGTGTGTGTTTTGTCGGTGTGTGTGTGTGTGTGTTGTCGGTGTGTGTGTGTGTTGTCGGTGTGTGTGTGTGTGTTGTCGGTGTGTGTGTGTGTGTGTTGTCGGTGTGTGTGTGTGTGTGTGTGTTGTCGGTGTGTGTGTGTGTGTTGTCGGTGTGTGTGTGTGTGTTGTCGGTGTGTGTTTGTGTGTTGTCGGTGTGTAT
>NW_027675568.1:22500-27500 GCF_965601325.2 Salmo salar | reverse complement strand
GTGTGTGTGTGTGTGTTGTCGGTGTGTGTGTGTGTGTGTGTTGTCGGTGTGTGTGTGTGTGTGTGTTGTCGGTGTGTGTGTGTGTGTGTTGTCGGTGTGTGTGTCGGTGTGTGTGTGTTGTCGGTGTGTGTGTGTGTGTTGTCAGTGTGTGTGTGTGTGTGTGTTGTCGGTGTGTGTGTGTGTGTGTTGTCGGTGTGTGTGTGTGTGTGTGTTGTCGGTGTGTGTGTGTGTGTGTTGTTGGTGTGTGTGTCGTGTGTGTGTGTTGTCGGTGTGTGTGTGTCGTGTGTGTTGTCGGTGTGTGTGTGTGTCGTGTGCGTGTGTGTGTGTTGTCGGTGTGTGTGTGTGTTGTCGGTGTGTGTGTGTGTGTGTCGGGTGTGTGTGTGTGTGTGTGTGTGTGTGTGCGTGTGTGTGTGTGTGTGTTGTCGGTGTGTGTGTGTGTGTTGTCGGTGTGTGTGTGTGTGTTGTCGGTGTGTGTGTGTGTGTGTTGTCGGTGTGTGTGTGTGTGTGTTGTCGGTGTGTGTGTGTGTATGTCGTTGTCGATGTGTGTGTAGTGTGTTTTGTCGGTGTGTGTGTGTGTGTGTGTTGTCGGTGTGTGTGTGTGTTGTCGGTGTGTATGTGTGTGTGTTGTCGGTGTGTGTGTGTGTGTGTTGTCGGTTTGTGTGTGTGTGTGTGTGTTGTCGGTGTGTGTGTGTGTGTTGTCGGTGTGTGTGTGTGTGTGTTGTCGGTGTGTGTGTGTTGTGTGTGTGTGTCGGTGTGTGTGTGTTGTCGGTGTCTGTGTGTGTGTGTGTGTTGTCGGTGTGTGTGTGTGTGTGTTGTCGGTGTGTGTGTGTTGTGTGTGTGTGTTGTCGTTGTGTGTGTGTGTGTGTTGTCGGTGTGTGTGTGTGTGTGTTGTCAGTGTGTGTGTGTGTGTGTGTTGTCGGTGTGTGTGTGTGTGTGTTGTGTGTGTGTGTGTTGTCGGTGTGTGTGTGTTGTCGGTGTGTGTGTGTGTGTGTTGTCGTGTGTGTGTGTTGTCGGTGTGTGTGTGTGTGTTGTCGGTGTGTGTGTGTGTGTGTTGTCGGTGTGTGTGTGTGTGTGTGTCGGTGTCGGTGTGTGTGTGTGTGTTGTCGGTGTGTGTGTGTGTGTTGTCGGTGTGTGTGTGTGTGTGTGTTGTCGGTGTGTGTGTGTGTGTTGTCGGTGTGTGTGTGTGTGTGTTGTCGAGTGTGTGTGTGCTGTGTGTTGTCGGTGTGTGTGTGTTTCTGTGTTGTCGATGTGTGTGTGTGTGTGTTGTCGGTGTGTGTGTGTGTGTGTGTGTGTTGTCGGTGTGTGTGTGTGTTGTCGGTGTGTGTGTGTGTGTTGTCGGTGTGTGTGTGTGTGTGTTGTCGTTGTGTGTGTGTGTGTGTGTTGTCGGTGTGTGTGTGTGTGTGTTGTCGGTGTGTGTGTGTGTGTGTGTTGTCGGTGTGTGTGTGTGTTGTCGGTGTGTGTGTGTGTTGTCGGTGTGTGTGTGTTGTCGGTGTCTGTGTGTGTGTTGTCGGTGTGTGTGTGTGTTGTCGGTGTGTGTGTGTGTGTGTTGTCGGTGTGCGTGTGTTGTGTGTGTGTGTTGTCGGTGTGTGTGTGTGTGTGTCGGTGTGTGTGTGTGTGTTGCGGTGTGTGTGTGTGTGTGTGTTGTCGGTGTGTGTGTGTGTGTGTCGGTGTGTGTGTGTGTGTTGTCGTGTGTGTGTGTGTGTGTGTCGGTGTGTGTGTGTGTGTGTGTGTGTGTGTGTGTGTTGTCGGTGTGTGTGTGTGTGTGTTGTTGTGTGTGTGTGTGTGTGTTGTGTGTGTGTGTGTTGTCGGTGTGTGTGTGTGTGTGTTGTCGGTGTGTGTGTGTGTGTGTGTTGTCGGTGTGTGTGTGTGTGTGTTGTCGGTGTGTGTGTGTGTGTGTGTGTGTCGTGTGTGTGTGTGTTGTCGGTGTGTGTGTGTGTGTTGTCGGTGTGTGTGTGTTGTCGGTGTGTGTGTGTGTGTTGTCGGTGTGTGTGTGTGTTGTCGGTGTGTGTGTGTGTGTGTTGTCGGTGTGTGTGTGTGTGTGTGTTGTCGGTGTGTGTGTGTGTGTTGTCGGTGTGTGTGTGTGTGTGTTGTCGGTGTGTGTGTGTGTGTGTTGTGTGTGTGTGTGTGTGTGTTGTCGGTGTGTGTGTGTGTGTGTTGTCAGTGTGTGTGTGTGTGTGTTGTCGGTGTGTGTGTGTTGTCGTGTGTGTGTGTGTGTGTGTTGTCGGTGTGTGTGTGTGTGTGTGTGTTGTCGTGTGTGTGTGTGTGTGTGTGTGTTGTCGGTGTGTGTGTGTGTGTTGTCGGTGTGTGTGTGTGTGTGTGTCGTGTGTGTATGTGTGTGTGTTGTCAGTGTGTGTGTGTGTGTTGTCGGTGTGTGTGTGTGTGTGTTGTCGGTGTGTGTGTGTGTGTGTGTGTGTGTGTGTCGTGTGTGTGTGTGTTGTCGGTGTGTGTGTGTGTGTGTGTGTGTCGTGTGTGTGTGTGTGTGTGTTGTCGGTGTGTGTGTGTGTGTTGTCGGTGTGTGTGTGTGTGTGTTGTCGGTGTGTGTGTGTGTGTTGTGTGTGTGTGTGTGTGTGTGTGTGTTGTCGGTGTGTGTGTGTGTGTTGTCGGTGTGTGTGTGTGTGTGTTGTCGGTGTGTGTGTGTGTGTGTTGTCAGTGTGTGTGTGTGTGTGTGTTGTCGGTGTGTGTGTGTGTGTGTGTGTCGGTGTGTGTGTGTGTGTGTGTGTGTCGGTGTGTGTGTGTGTGTGTGTGTGTGTGTGTGTGTGTGTGTGTGTGTGTGTGTGTGTGTGTGTCGTGTGTGTGTGTGTGTTGTCGGTGTGTGTGTGTGTGTGTCGTGTGTGTGTGTGTGTGTGTGTGTGTCGGTGTGTGTGTGTGTGTGTTGTCGGTGTGTGTGTGTGTGTGTGTGGTGTGTGTGTGTGTGTTGTCGGTGTGTGTGTGTGTGTGTGTGTCAGTGTGTGTGTGTGTGTGTTGTCGGTGTGTGTGTGTGTGTGTTGTCGGTGTGTGTGTGTGTGTCGGTGTCGTGTGTGTGTGTGTGTGTTGTCGGTGTGTGTGTGTGTGTTGTCGGTGTGTGTGTGTGTGTGTTGTCGGTGTGTGTGTGTGTGTTGTCGGTGTCGTGTGTGTGTGTTGTGTGTGTGTGTGTTGTCGGTGTGTGTGTGTGTGTGTTGTCGGTGTGTGTGTGTGTGTGTGTTGTCGGTGTGTGTGTGTGTGTGTGTTGTCGGTGTGTGTGTGTGTTGTCGGTGTGTGTGTGTGTGTGTGTGTGTCGTGTCGGTGTGTGTGTGTGTCGGTGTCGGTGTGTGTGTGTGTGTGTGTTGTCGGTGTGTGTGTGTGTGTCGGTGTGTGTGCGTGTTGTCGGTGTGTGTGTGTGTGTGTGTGTGTTGTCGGTGTGTGTGTGTGTTGTCGGTGTGTGTGTGTGTGTGTGTTGTCGGTGTGTGTGTGTGTGTTGTCGGTGTGTGTGTGTGTGTGTCGTGTGTCGTGTGTGTGTGTGTTGTCGGTGTGTGTGTGTGTGTGTTGTCGGTGTGTGTGTGTGTGTTGTCGGTGTGTGTGTGTGTTGTCGGTGTGTGTGTGTGTGTGTGTGTGTGTTGTCGTGTGTGTGTGTGTGTGTGTCGTTGTCGGTGTGTGTGTGTGTTGTCGGTGTGTGTGTGTGTGTGTGTCGTGTTGTCGGTGTGTGTGTGTGTAGTCGGTCGTGTGTGTGTGTGTGTGTGTGTGTGTGTTGTCGGTGTGTGTGTGTGTGTTGTCGGTGTGTGTGTGTGTGTGTGTGTGTCGGTGTGTGTGTGTGTTGTCGGTGTGTGTGTTGTGTGTGTGTGTCGTGTTGTCGTGTGTGTGTGTGTTGTCGGTGTGTGTGTGTGTGTGTGTGTGTCGTGTGTGTGTGTGTGTGTGTTGTGCGTGTGTGTGTGTGTGTGTGTTGTCGGTGTGTGTGTGTGTGTGTGTTGTCGGTGTGTGTGTGTGTGTGTTGTCGGTGTGTGTGTGTGTGTTGTCGTGTGTCGTGTGTGTGTGTGTTGTCGGTGTGTGTGTGTGTGTGTGTCGGTGTGTGTGTGTGTGTTGTCGGTGTGTGTGTGTGTGTGTTGTCGGTGTGTGTGTGTTGTCGGTGTGTGTGTGTGTGTGTGTGTTGTCGGTGTGTGTGTGTGTGTGTTGTCGGTGTGTGTGTGTGTAGTCGGTGTGTGTGTGTGTGTGTGTGTGTGTGTGTTGTCGGTGTGTGTGTGTGTGTGTTGTCGGTGTGGTGTGTGTTGTCGGTGTGTGTGTGTGTGTTGTCGGTGTGTGTGTGTGTGTGTTGTCGGTGTGTGTGTGTGTGTTGTCGTGTGTGTGTGTTGTCGGTGTGTGTGTGTGTGTTGTCGGTGTGTGTGTGTGTGTCGGTGTGTGTGTGTGTGTGTGTGTGTTGTCGGTGTGTGTGTGTGTGTTGTCGGTGTGTGTGTGTGTGTTGTGTGTGTGTGTGTGTGTGTTGTCGGTGTGTGTGTGTGTGTTGTCGGTGTGTGTGTGTGTGTGTGTTGTCGGTGTGTGTGTGTGTGTTGTCGGTGTGTGTGTGTGTGTGTGTGTTGTCGGTGTGTGTGTGTGTGTGTTGTCGGTGTGTGTGTGTGTGTTGTCGTGTGTGTGTGTTGTCGGTGTGTGTGTGTGTCGGTGTTGTCGGTGTGTGTGTGTGTTGTCGGTGTGTGTGTGTGTGTTGTCGGTGTGTGTGTGTGTGTGTTGTCGGTGTGTGTGTGTGTGTGTTGTCGTGTGTGTGTGTTGTAGGTGTGGTGTGTGTGTGTTGTCGGTGTGTGTGTGTGTTGTCGGTGTGCGTGTGTGTGTGTGTGTGTGTTGTCGGTGTGTGTGTGTGTGTGTGTTGTCGGTGTGTGTGTGTGTGTGTCGGTGTCGTGTGTTGTGTGTGTGTGTGTTGTCGGTGTGTGTGTGTGTTGTCGGTGTGTGTGTGTGTGTGTCGGTGTGTCGTGTGTGTGTGTGTTGTCGGTGTGTGTGTGTGTGTGTTGTCGGTGTGTGTGTGTGTGTGTGTGTGTGTGTCGGTGTCGTGTGTGTGTGTG
>NW_027675568.1:0-17500 GCF_965601325.2 Salmo salar | reverse complement strand
GTTGTCGGTGTGTGTGTGTGTGTTGTCGGTGTGTGTGTGTGTTGTCGGTGTGTGTGTGTGTGTGTGTGGTGTGTGTGTGTGTGTGTTGTCGGTGTGTGTGTGTGTGTGTGTGTGTGTCGTGTGTGTGTGTGTGTTGTCGGTGTGTGTGTGTGTGTGTTGTCGGTGTGTGTGTGTGTGTGGTGTGTGTGTGTGTGTGTGTGTCGGTGTGTGTGTGTGTGTGTGGTGTGTGTGTGTGTGTGTGTTGTCGGTGTGTGTGTGTGTGTGTGTCGGTGGTGTGTGTGTGTGTTGTCGTGTGTGTGTTGTCGTGTGTGTGTGTGTGTTGTCGGTGTGTGTGTGTGTGTGTTGTCGGTGTGTGTGTGTGTGTGTTGTCGTGTGTGTGTGTGTGTGTGTTGTCGGTGTGTGTGTGTGTGTCGTGTGTGTGTGTGTGTGTGTGTTGTCGGTGTGTGTGTGTGTGTGTTGTCGGTGTGTGTGTGTGTGTGTGTCGTGTGTGTGGTGTGTGTGTGTGTGTGTGTGTCGTGTGTGTGTGTGTGTGTGTGTGTGTGTGTGTGTGTGTGTGTGTGTGTGTGTGTGTGTGTTGTCGGTGTGTGTGTGTGTGTGTTGTCGGTGTGTGTGTGTGTGTGTTGTCGGTGTGTGTGTGTGTGTTGTCGGTGTGTGTGTGTGTGTGTGTGTGTGTGTGTGTGTTGTGGTGTGTCGGTGTGTGTGTTGTGTTGTCGTGTGTGTGTGTTGTCGGTGTGTGTGTGTGTGTGTCGGTGTGTGTGTGTGTGTGTGTGTCGGTGTGTGTGTGTGTGTGTGTGTGTCGTGTGTGTGTGTGTGTGTGTGTGTGTTGTCGGTGTGTGTGTGTGTGTGTTGTCGGTGTGTGTGTGTGTGTGTGTGTCGTGTGTGTGTGTGTGTGTGTGTGTGTGTGTGTGTGTGTGTTGTCGGTGTGTGTGTGTGTGTGTGTGTGTGTGTGTGTGTGTGTGTGTGTTGTCGGTGTGTGTGTGTGTGTTGTCGTGTGTGTGTGTGTGTGTGTTGTCGGTGTGTGTGTGTGTGTGTGTGGTGTGTGTGTGTGTGTGTGGTGTGTGTGTGTGTGTTGTCGGTGTGTGTGTGTGTGTTGTCGGTGTGTGTGTGTGTGTGTTGTCGGTGTGTGTGTGTGTGTGTGTTGTCGGTGTGTGTGTGTGTGTTGTCGGTGTGTGTGTGTGTGTTGTCGGTGTTTGTGTGTGTGTGTGTTGTCGTGTGTGTGTGTGTGTGTTGTCGGTGTGTGTGTGTGTGTGTGTCGTGTGTGTGTGTGTGTGTTGTCGTGTGTGTGTGTGTGTTGTCGGTGTGTGTGTGTGTGTGTGTTGTCGGTGTGTGTGTGTGTTGTCGGTGTGTGTGTGTGTGTGTGTGTCGTGTGTGTGTGTTGTCGGTGTGTGTGTGTGTGTTGTTGTCGTGTGTGTGTGTGTGTTGTCGGTGTGTGTGTGTGTGTGTTGTCGGTGTGTGTGTGTGTGTGTGTGTGTCGTGTGTGTGTGTGTGTGTGTGTGTCGTGTGTGTGTGTGTGTGTGTCGGTGTGTGTGTGTGTGTTGTCGTGTGTGTGTGTGTGTGTGTGTGTGTCGTGTGTGTGTGTGTGTTGTCGGTGTGTGTGGTGTGTGTGTGTTGTCGGTGTGTGTGTGTGTGTGTGTCGTGTGTGTGTGTGTGTGTGTTGTCGTGTGTGTGTGTGTGTTGTCGGTGTGTGTGTGTGTGTGTTGTCGGTGTGTGTGTGTGTGTGGTGTGTGTGTGGTGTGTGTGTGTGTGTTGTCGGTGTGTGTGTGTGTGTTGTCTGTGTGTGTGTGTGTGTGTTGTCGGTGTGTGTGTGTGTGTGTTGTCGGTGTGTGTGTGTGTGTGTGTGTGTGTGTGTGTGTGTCGTGTGTGTGTGTGTGTGTGTTGTCGGTGTGTGTGTGTGTGTTGTCGTGTGTGTGTGTGTGTGTGTTGTCGGTGTGTGTGTGTGTGTGTTGTGGTGTGTGTGTGTGTGTCGTGTGTGTGTGTGTGTGTGTGTGTGTGTGTGTGTGTTGTCGGTGTGTGTGTGTGTGTGTGTGTGTGTCGTGTGTGTGTGTGTGTGTGTGTCGGTGTGTGTGTGTGTGTGTTGTCGGTGTGTTGTGTGTGTGTGTTGTCGGTGTGTGTGTGTGTGTTGTCGGTGTGTGTGTGTGTGTGTCGTGTGTGTGTGTGTGTGTTGTCGGTGTGTGTGTGTGTGTTGTCGGTGTGTGTGTGTGTGTGTTGTCGGTGTGTGTGTGTGTGTTGTCGGTGTGTGTGTGTGTGTTGTCGTGTGTGTGTGTGTGTTGTCGTGTGTGTGTGTGTCGGTGTGTTGTGTGTGTGTGTGTTGTCGGTGTGTGTGTGTGTGTTGTCGGTGTGTGTGTGTGTGTGTGTCGGTGTGTGTGTGTGTGTGTGTGTGTCGTGTGTGTGTGTGTGTTGTCGGTGTGTGTGTGTGTGTTGTCGGTGTGTGTGTGTGTGTTGTCGTGTGTGTGTGTGTGTGTTGTCGGTGTGTGTGTGTGTGTGTGTTGTCGTGTGTGTGTGTGTGTGTTGTCGTGTGTGTGTGTGTGTGTTGTCGGTGTGTGTGTGTGTGTGTTGTCGGTGTGTGTGTGTGTGTTGTCGTGTGTGTGTGTGTGTGTGTCGTGTGTGTGTGTGTGTGTGTGTCGGTGTGTGTGTGTGTGTTGTCGGTGTGTGTGTGTGTGTGTTGTCGGTGTGTGTGTGTGTTGTCGGTGTGTGTGTGTGTGTGTGTGTGGTGTGTGTGTGTGTTGTCGGTGTGTGTGTGTGTGTGTTGTCGTGTGTGTGTGGTGTGTGTGTGTTGTCGGTGTGTGTGTGTGTGTGTGTGTGTGTGTGTGTGTGTGTTGTCGGTGTGTGTGTGTGTGTGTGTGTCGGTGTGTGTGTGTGTGTGTTGTCGGTGTGTGTGTGTGTGTGTGTGTGTGTGTGGTGTGTGTGTGTGTGTCGGTGTGTGTGTGTGTGTGTTGTCGGTGTGTGTGTGTGTGTTGTCGGTGTGTGTGTGTGTGTGTGTGTGTGGTGTGTGTGTGTGTGTGTGTGTGTGTTGTCGGTGTGTGTGTGTGTTGTCGGTGTGTGTGTGTGTGTGTTGTCGTGTGTGTGTGTGTGTGTTGTCGGTGTGTGTGTGTGTGTGTTGTCGGTGTGTGTGTGTGTGTGTTGTCGGTGTGTGTGTGTGTGTTGTCGTGTGTGTGTGTGTGTGTTGTCGGTGTGTGTGTGTGTGTGTGTGTGTGTGTGTGTGTGTGTGTGTTGTCGGTGTGTGTGTGTGTGTGTTGTCGGTGTGTGTGTGTGTGTGTTGTCGGTGTGTGTGTGTGTGTTGTCGGTGTGTGTGTGTGTGTGTCGTGTGTGTGTGTGTGTGTTGTCGGTGTGTGTGTGTGTGTGTTGTCGGTGTGTGTGTGTGTGTTGTCGGTGTGTGTGTGTGTGTGTGTGTGTGTGTGTGTGTGTGTGTGTGTGTGTGTGTTGTCGGTGTGTGTGTGTGTGTGTTGTCGGTGTGTGTGTGTGTGTTGTCGGTGTGTGTGTGTGTGTGTTGTCGGTGTGTGTGTGTGTGTTGTCGGTGTGTGTGGTGTGTGTGTGTGTGTGTGTGTGTCGTGTGTGTGTGTGTGTTGTCGGTGTGTGTGTGTGTGTGTGTGTCGTGTGTGTGTGTGTGTTGTCGGTGTGTGTGTGTGTGTGTTGTCGGTGTGTGTGTGTGTGTTGTCGGTGTGTGTGTGTGTGTGTTGTCGGTGTGTGTGTGTGTGTTGTCGGTGTGTGTGTGTGTGTGTTGTCGGTGTGTGTGTGTGTGTTGTCGGTGTGTGTGTGTGTGTGTGTGTGTGTGTGTGTGTGTTGTCGGTGTGTGTGTGTGTGTTGTCGTGTGTGTGTGTGTGTGTGTGTCGTGTGTGTGTGTGTGTGTGTGTTGTCGGTGTGTGTGTGTGTGTGTGTGTCGGTGTGTGTGTGTGTGTTGTCGGTGTGTGTGTGTGTGTGTGTGTGTGTGTGTGTGTGTGTGTGTGTGTGTTGTCGGTGTGTGTGTGTGTGTTGTCGGTGTGTGTGTGTGTGTGTTGTCGGTGTGTGTGTGTGTGTTGTCGGTGTGTGTGTGTGTGTGTGTGTGTGTGTGTGTGTGTGTGTGTGTGTGTGTGTGTGTGTGTGTGTGTTGTCGGTGTGTGTGTGTGTGTGTTGTCGGTGTGTGTGTGTGTGTGTTGTCGGTGTGTGTGTGTGTGTTGTCGGTGTGTGTGTGTGTGTTGTCGTGTGTGTGTGTGTGTGTGTCGGTGTGTGTGTGTGTGTGTGTTGTCGGTGTGTGTGTGTGTGTTGTCGGTGTGTGTGTGTGTGTGTTGTCGGTGTGTGTGTGTGTGTGTGTGTGTGTGTGTGTGTGTGTGTGTTGTCGGTGTGTGTGTGTGTGTTGTCGGTGTGTGTGTGTGTGTTGTCGGTGTGTGTGTGTGTGTGTGTGTGTGTGTGTGTGTCGGTGTGTGTGTGTGTGTGTTGTCGGTGTGTGTGTGTGTGTGTTGTCGGTGTGTGTGTGTGTGTGTTGTCGGTGTGTGTGTGTGTGTCGGTGTGTGTGTGTGTGTGTGTGTGTGTGTTGTCGGTGTGTGTGTGTGTGTTGTCGGTGTGTGTGTGTGTGTGTGTGTCGGTGTGTGTGTGTGTGTTGTCGGTGTGTGTGTGTGTGTGTGTGTGTGTGTGTGTGTGTGTTGTCGGTGTGTGTGTGTGTGTGTGTGTGTGTCGGTGTGTGTGTGTGTGTGTTGTCGTGTGTGTGTGTGTGTGTGTCGGTGTGTGTGTGTGTGTTGTCGGTGTGTGTGTGTGTGTGTTGTCGGTGTGTGTGTGTGTGTGTTGTCGGTGTGTGTGTGTGTGTGTGTTGTCGGTGTGTGTGTGTGTGTGTGTGTGTGTGTGTGTGTGTGTGTGTGTCGGTGTGTGTGTGTGTGTTGTCGGTGTGTGTGTGTGTGTGTTGTCGGTGTGTGTGTGTGTGTGTTGTCGGTGTGTGTGTGTGTGTGTTGTCGGTGTGTGTGTGTGTGTGTTGTCGGTGTGTGTGTGTGTGTGTGTCGGTGTGTGTGTGTGTGTGTGTCGGTGTGTGTGTGTGTGTGTGTGTGTGTGTGTGTCGTGTGTGTGTGTGTGTTGTCGGTGTGTGTGTGTGTGTTGTCGGTGTGTGTGTGTGTGTGTTGTCGGTGTGTGTGTGTGTGTGTGTGTCGTGTGTGTGTGTGTGTGTTGTCGGTGTGTGTGTGTGTGTGTGTGTGTGTGTGTGTGTGTTGTCGGTGTGTGTGTGTGTGTGTTGTCGTGTGTGTGTGTGTGTGTTGTCGGTGTGTGTGTGTGTGTGTTGTCGGTGTGTGTGTGTGTGTGTTGTCGTGTGTGTGTGTGTGTGTGTTGTCGGTGTGTGTGTGTGTGTGTTGTCGGTGTGTGTGTGTGTGTGTGTGTTGTCGGTGTGTGTGTGTGTGTGTGTGTGGTGTGTGTGTGTGTGTGTGTTGTCGGTGTGTGTGTGTGTGTGTGTTGTCGTGTGTGTGTGTGTGTTGTCGGTGTGTGTGTGTGTGTTGTCGTGTGTGTGTGTGTGTGTTGTCGGTGTGTGTGTGTGTGTGTGTGTCGGTGTGTGTGTGTGTGTGTTGTCGGTGTGTGTGTGTGTGTTGTCGTGTGTGTGTGTGTGTGTTGTCGGTGTGTGTGTGTGTGTGTTGTCGGTGTGTGTGTGTGTGTGTGTCGGTGTGTGTGTGTGTGTGTGTCGGTGTGTGTGTGTGTGTGTGTTGTCGGTGTGTGTGTGTGTGTGTTGTCGTGTGTGTGTGTGTGTGTTGTCGGTGTGTGTGTGTGTGTGTGTCGTGTGTGTGTGTGTGTGTTGTCGGTGTGTGTGTGTGTGTGTTGTCGGTGTGTGTGTGTGTGTGTTGTCGTGTGTGTGTGTGTGTGTTGTCGGTGTGTGTGTGTGTGTGTGTCGGTGTGTGTGTGTGTGTGTGTGTGTCGTGTGTGTGTGTGTGTGTGTGTGTGTGTGTGTGTGTGTGTGTGTTGTCGGTGTGTGTGTGTGTGTTGTCGGTGTGTGTGTGTGTGTTGTCGGTGTGTGTGTGTGTGTTGTCGGTGTGTGTGTGTGTGTGTGTCGGTGTGTGTGTGTGTGTGTTGTCGGTGTGTGTGTGTGTGTTGTCGTGTGTGTGTGTGTGTGTGTTGTCGGTGTGTGTGTGTGTGTGTTGTCGGTGTGTGTGTGTGTGTGTGTCGGTGTGTGTGTGTGTGTGTGTGGTGTGTGTGTGTGTGTTGTCGTGTGTGTGTGTGTGTGTGTTGTCGGTGTGTGTGTGTGTGTGTGTGTGTGTGTGTGTGTGTGTTGTCGGTGTGTGTGTGTGTGTGTTGTCGGTGTGTGTGTGTGTGTGTTGTCGTGT
This sequence comes from Salmo salar, assembly GCF_965601325.2. NCBI lineage: Eukaryota > Metazoa > Chordata > Actinopteri > Salmoniformes > Salmonidae > Salmo > Salmo salar. The sequence goes on along the minus strand of NW_027675568.1, from coordinate 11,234 downwards.
GTGTGTGTGTGTGTGTTGTCGTGTGTGTGTGTGTGTGTGTTGTCGGTGTGTGTGTGTGTGTGTTGTCGGTGTGTGTGTGTGTGTTGTCGGTGTGTGTGTGTGTGTGTTGTCGTGTGTGTGTGTGTGTGTTGTCGGTGTGTGTGTGTGTGTGTGTGTGTGTGTGTGTGTGTGTGTGTTGTCGGTGTGTGTGTGTGTGTGTGTGTCGGTGTGTGTGTGTGTGTGTTGTCGTGTGTGTGTGTGTGTGTTGTCGGTGTGTGTGTGTGTGTGTTGTCGGTGTGTGTGTGTGTGTGTTGTCGGTGTGTGTGTGTGTGTGTTGTCGGTGTGTGTGTGTGTGTGTGTTGTCGGTGTGTGTGTGTGTGTGTTGTCGGTGTGTGTGTGTGTGTTGTCGGTGTGTGTGTGTGTGTGTGTGTGTGTGTGTGTGTGTGTGTGTTGTCGGTGTGTGTGTGTGTGTGTGTGTGTGTGTGTGTGTGTGTGTGTGTGTGTGTGTGTGTGTGTGTTGTCGTGTGTGTGTGTGTGTTGTCGGTGTGTGTGTGTGTGTGTTGTCGGTGTGTGTGTGTGTTGTCGGTGTGTGTGTGTGTGTTGTCGGTGTGTGTGTGTGTGTTGTCGGTGTGTGTGTGTGTGTGTGTTGTCGGTGTGTGTGTGTGTGTTGTCGGTGTGTGTGTGTGTGTGTGTGTGTGTGTGTGTGTGTGTGTGTGTGTGTCGGTGTGTGTGTGTGTGTGTTGTCGGTGTGTGTGTGTGTGTTGTCGTGTGTGTGTGTGTGTGTTGTCGGTGTGTGTGTGTGTGTGTGTGTGTTGTCGGTGTGTGTGTGTGTGTGTTGTCGGTGTGTGTGTGTGTGTGTTGTCGTGTGTGTGTGTGTGTTGTCGGTGTGTGTGTGTGTGTGTGTGGTGTGTCGGTGTGTGTGTGTGTGTTGTCGGTGTGTGTGTGTGTGTGTGTGTGTGTGTGTGTGTGTGTGTGTGTGTTGTCGGTGTGTGTGTGTGTGTGTTGTCGGTGTGTGTGTGTGTGTTGTCGGTGTGTGTGTGTGTGTGTTGTCGGTGTGTGTGTGTGTGTGTTGTCGGTGTGTGTGTGTGTGTTGTCGGTGTGTGTGTGTGTGTGTTGTCGTGTGTGTGTGTGTGTGTTGTCGGTGTGTGTGTGTGTGTTGTCGGTGTGTGTGTGTGTGTGTGTTGTCGGTGTGTGTGTGTGTGTTGTCGGTGTGTGTGTGTGTGTGTTGTCGGTGTGTGTGTGTGTGTGTGTCGTGTGTGTGTGTGTGTGTGTTGTCGGTGTGTGTGTGTGTGTGTTGTCGGTGTGTGTGTGTGTGTGTTGTCGGTGTGTGTGTGTGTGTGTGTTGTCGGTGTGTGTGTGTGTGTGTTGTCGGTGTGTGTGTGTGTGTGTTGTCGGTGTGTGTGTGTGTGTGTTGTCGGTGTGTGTGTGTGTGTTGTCGGTGTGTGTGTGTGTGTGTGTGTGTGTGTGTGTGTGTGTGTGTGTGTGTGTGTGTGTGTTGTCGGTGTGTGTGTGTGTGTGTTGTCGTGTGTGTGTGTGTGTGTTGTCGGTGTGTGTGTGTGTGTGTGTCGTGTGTGTGTGTGTGTGTTGTCGGTGTGTGTGTGTGTGTGTTGTCGGTGTGTGTGTGTGTGTGTGTCGGTGTGTGTGTGTGTGTGTGTGTGTCGGTGTGTGTGTGTGTGTTGTCGGTGTGTGTGTGTGTGTGTGTCGGTGTGTGTGTGTGTGTTGTCGTGTGTGTGTGTGTGTGTTGTCGTGTGTGTGTGTGTGTTGTCGGTGTGTGTGTGTGTGTGTTGTCGGTGTGTGTGTGTGTGTGTTGTCGGTGTGTGTGTGTGTGTTGTCGGTGTGTGTGTGTGTGTGTGTGTGTGTGTGTGTGTGTGTGTGTGTGTGTGTTGTCGGTGTGTGTGTGTGTGTGTGTCGGTGTGTGTGTGTGTGTGTGGTGTGTGTGTGTGTGTGTGTGTGTTGTCGGTGTGTGTGTGTGTGTGTGTGTGTGTGTGTGTGTGTGTGTGTCGTGTGTGTGTGTGTGTGTTGTCGGTGTGTGTGTGTGTGTGTTGTCGGTGTGTGTGTGTGTGTGTTGTCGGTGTGTGTGTGTGTGTGTGTGTGTGTGTGTGTGTGTGTGTGTGTGTGTTGTCGGTGTGTGTGTGTGTGTTGTCGGTGTGTGTGTGTGTGTGTTGTCGGTGTGTGTGTGTGTGTTGTCGGTGTGTGTGTGTGTGTGTGTTGTCGGTGTGTGTGTGTGTGTGTGTCGGTGTGTGTGTGTGTGTGTGTCGTGTGTGTGTGTGTGTGTTGTCGGTGTGTGTGTGTGTGTGTTGTCGGTGTGTGTGTGTGTGTGTGTGTGTGTGTGTGTGTGTGTGTGTTGTCGGTGTGTGTGTGTGTGTGTTGTCGGTGTGTGTGTGTGTGTGTCGTGTGTGTGTGTGTGTGTGTGTGTGTGTGTGTGTGTTGTCGGTGTGTGTGTGTGTGTTGTCGGTGTGTGTGTGTGTGTGTGTTGTCGTGTGTGTGTGTGTTGTCGGTGTGTGTGTGTGTGTGTGTGTTGTCGGTGTGTGTGTGTGTGTGTCGTGTGTGTGTGTGTGTGTGTTGTCGGTGTGTGTGTGTGTGTGTTGTCGGTGTGTGTGTGTGTGTGTGTCGGTGTGTGTGTGTGTGTTGTCGGTGTGTGTGTGTGTGTGTTGTCGTGTGTGTGTGTGTGTGTGTTGTCGGTGTGTGTGTGTGTGTTGTCGGTGTGTGTGTGTGTGTGTGTTGTCGGTGTGTGTGTGTGTGTGTGTGTCGTGTGTGTGTGTGTGTTGTCGGTGTGTGTGTGTGTGTGTTGTCGGTGTGTGTGTGTGTGTTGTCGGTGTGTGTGTGTGTGTGTTGTCGGTGTGTGTGTGTGTGTGTGTGTGTGTCGGTGTGTGTGTGTGTGTGTGTGTGTGTGTGTGTGTGTGTGTGTGTGTGTGTGTTGTCGTGTGTGTGTGTGTGTGTTGTCGGTGTGTGTGTGTGTGTTGTCGGTGTGTGTGTGTGTGTGTTGTCGGTGTGTGTGTGTGTGTTGTCGGTGTGTGTGTGTGTGTGTGTGTTGTCGGTGTGTGTGTGTGTTGTCGTGTGTGTGTGTGTGTGTTGTCGGTGTGTGTGTGTGTGTGTTGTCGGTGTGTGTGTGTGTGTGTTGTCGGTGTGTGTGTGTGTGTTGTCGTGTGTGTGTGTGTGTGTGTTGTCGTGTGTGTGTGTGTGTGTGTTGTCGTGTGTGTGTGTGTGTGTTGTCGGTGTGTGTGTGTGTGTGTTGTCGGTGTGTGTGTGTGTGTGTTGTCGGTGTGTGTGTGTGTGTGTTGTCGGTGTGTGTGTGTGTGTGTGTGTCGGTGTGTGTGTGTGTGTGTTGTCGGTGTGTGTGTGTGTGTGTTGTCGGTGTGTGTGTGTGTGTGTTGTCGGTGTGTGTGTGTGTGTGTGTTGTCGGTGTGTGTGTGTGTGTGTTGTCGGTGTGTGTGTGTGTGTTGTCGGTGTGGTGTGTGTGTGTGTTGTCGGTGTGTGTGTGTGTGTTGTCGTGTGTGTGTGTGTGTTGTCGGTGTGTGTGTGTGTGTGTGTGTGTGTGTGTTGTCGGTGTGTGTGTGTGTGGTGTGTGTCGTGTGTGTGTGTGTGTGTGTTGTCGGTGTGTGTGTGTGTGTTGTCGGTGTGTGTGTGTGTGTGTCGGTGTGTGTGTGTGTGTTGTCGTGTGTGTGTGTGTGTGTTGTCGGTGTGTGTGTGTGTGTGTTGTCGGTGTGTGTGTGTGTGTTGTCGGTGTGTGTGTGTGTGTTGTCGGTGTGTGTGTGTGTGTTGTCGGTGTGTGTGTGTGTGTTGTCGGTGTGTGTGTGTGTGTTGTCGGTGTGTGTGTGTGTGTGTGTCGTGTGTGTGTGTGTGTGTGTGTGTGTGTGTTGTCGGTGTGTGTGTGTGTGTGTGTCGTGTGTGTGTGTGTGTTGTCGGTGTGTGTGTGTGTGTGTTGTCGTGTGTGTGTGTGTGTGTTGTCGGTGTGTGTGTGTGTGTGTGTGTGTGTGTGTGTGTGTGTGTGTTGTCGTGTGTGTGTGTGTGTGTTGTCGTGTGTGTGTGTGTGTGTGTGTGTTGTCGGTGTGTGTGTGTGTGTGTGTCGGTGTGTGTGTGTGTGTGTTGTCGTGTGTGTGTGTGTGTGTGTTGTCGGTGTGTGTGTGTGTGTTGTCGGTGTGTGTGTGTGTGTGTTGTCGTGTGTGTGTGTGTGTGTGTGTCGGTGTGTGTGTGTGTGTGTGTGTGTCGGTGTGTGTGTGTGTGTGTTGTCGGTGTGTGTGTGTGTGTTGTCGTGTGTGTGTGTGTGTGTGTGTGTGTGTCGGTGTGTGTGTGTGTGTGTGTGTGTGTGTGTGTGTGTGTGTGTTGTCGGTGTGTGTGTGTGTGTGTGTTGTCGTGTGTGTGTGTGTGTGTGTGTTGTCGGTGTGTGTGTGTGTGTGTCGTGTGTGTGTGTGTGTGTGTTGTCGGTGTGTGTGTGTGTGTTGTCGGTGTGTGTGTGTGTGTGTTGTCGTGTGTGTGTGGTGTGTGTGTGTTGTCGGTGTGTGTGTGTGTGTGTGTCGGTGTGTGTGTGTGTGTTGTCGGTGTGTGTGTGTGTGTGTCGTGTGTGTGTGTGTGTGTGTGTTGTCGGTGTGTGTGTGTGTGTGTTGTCGGTGTGTGTGTGTGTGTGTGTCGGTGTGTGTGTGTGTGTGTGTGTGTGTGTGTGTGTGTTGTCGGTGTGTGTGTGTGTGTGTGTGTGTGTGTGTGTGTGTGTGTGTGTGTCGTGTGTGTGTGTGTGTGTGTTGTCGGTGTGTGTGTGTGTGTTGTCGGTGTGTGTGTGTGTGTGTGTGTCGGTGTGTGTGTGTGTGTTGTCGGTGTGTGTGTGTGTTGTCGTGTGTGTGTGTGTGTGTGTTGTCGGTGTGTGTGTGTGTGTGTGTTGTCGGTGTGTGTGTGTGTGTGTGTTGTCGGTGTGTGTGTGTGTGTGTGTGTTGTCGGTGTGTGTGTGTGTGTGTTGTCGTGTGTGTGTGTGTGTTGTCGGTGTGTGTGTGTGTGTTGTCGTGTGTGTGTGTGTGTGTTGTCGGTGTGTGTGTGTGTGTTGTCGTGTGTGTGTGTGTGTGTTGTCGGTGTGTGTGTGTGTGTTGTCGGTGTGTGTGTGTGTGTGTTGTCGGTGTGTGTGTGTGTGTTGTCGTGTGTGTGTGTGTGTGTTGTCGGTGTGTTGTGTGTGTGTTGTCGGTGTGTGTGTGTGTGTGTCGGTGTGTGTGTGTGTGTCGGTGTGTGTGTGTGTGTGTGTGTGTGTGTGTGTGTGTGTGTGTGTGTGTTGTCGGTGTGTGTGTGTGTGTGTTGTCGGTGTGTGTGTGTGTGTTGTCGGTGTGTGTGTGTGTGTTGTCGGTGTGTGTGTGTGTGTGTGTTGTCGGTGTGTGTGTGTGTGTGTGTTGTCGGTGTGTGTGTGTGTGTGTGTGTGTGTCGTGTGTGTGTGTGTGTGTTGTCGTGTGTGTGTGTGTGTGTTGTCGGTGTGTGTGTGTGTGTGTTGTCGGTGTGTGTGTGTGTGTGTGTCGGTGTGTGTGTGTGTGTGTGTTGTCGTGTGTGTGTGTGTGTGTGTTGTCGGTGTGTGTGTGTGTTGTTGTCGGTGTGTGTGTGTGTGTTGTCGGTGTGTGTGTGTGTGTTGTCGGTGTGTGTGTGTGTGTGTGTTGTCGGTGTGTGTGTGTGTGTTGTCGGTGTGTGTGTGTGTGTGTGTGTGGTGTGTCGGTGTGTGTGTGTGTGTGTCGTGTGTGTGTGTGTGTTGTCGGTGTGTGTGTGTGTGTGTTGTCGGTGTGTGTGTGTGTGTGTGTGTTGTCGTGTGTGTGTGTGTGTTGTCGTGTGTGTGTGTGTGTGTTGTCGGTGTGTGTGTGTGTGTGTTGTCGGTGTGTGTGTGTTGTCGTGTGTGTGTGTGTTGTCGGTGTGTGTGTGTGTGTTGTCGGTGTGTGTGTGTGTGTTGTCGGTGTGTGTGTGTGTGTGTTGTCGGTGTGTGTGTGTGTGTTGTCGGTGTGTGTGTGTGTGTGTTGTCGGTGTGTGTGTGTGTGTTGTCGGTGTGTGTGTGTTGTCGGTGTGTGTGTGGTGTGTTGTCGGTGTGTGTGTGTGTGTGTTGTCGTGTGTGTGTGTGTGTGTTGTCGGTGTGTGTGTGTGTGTGTGTTGTCGGTGTGTGTGTGTGTGTGTGTGTGTGTCGTGTGTGTGTGTGTTGTCGTGTGTGTGTGGTGTGTGTGTGTGTTGTCGGTGTGTGTGTGTGTTGTCGTGTGTGTGTGTTGTCGGTGTGTGTGTGTGTGTGTTGTCGGTGTGTGTGTGTGTGTTGTCGGTGTGTGTGTGTGTGTTGTCGGTGTGTGTGTGTGTGTGTGTGTCGTGTGTGTGTGTGTGTGTTGTCGGTGTGTGTGTGTGTGTGTGTGTCGGTGTGTGTGTGTGTGTTGTCGGTGTGTGTGTGTGTGTGTTGTCGGTGTGTGTGTGTGTGTGTGTCGGTGTGTGTGTGTGTGTGTTGTCGGTGTGTGTGTGTGTGTTGTCGGTGTGTGTGTGTGTGTGTTGTCGGTGTGTGTGTGTGTGTGTTGTCGGTGTGTGTGTGTGTGTGTTGTCGGTGTGTGTGTGTGTGTTGTCGGTGTGTGTGTGTGTGTTGTCGGTGTGTGTGTGTGTGTGTTGTCGGTGTGTGTGTGTGTTGTCGGTGTGTGTGTGTGTGTGTTGTCGGTGTGTGTGTGTGTGTTGTCGGTGTGTGTGTGTGTGTGTTGTCGGTGTGTGTGTGTGTGTGTTGTCGTGTGTGTGTGTGTGTGTTGTCGGTGTGTGTGTGTGTGTGTGTGTCGTGTGTGTGTGTGTTGTCGGTGTGTGTGTGTGTGTGTTGTCGGTGTGTGTGTGTGTGTGTGTGTGTGTGTGTGTGTGTTGTCGTGTGTGTGTGTGTGTGTTGTCGGTGTGTGTGTGTGTGTTGTCGGTGTGTGTGTGTGTGTGTGTGTGTGTGGTGTGTGTCGGTGTGTGTGTGTGTGTTGTCGGTGTGTGTGTGTGTGTGTTGTCGGTGTGTGTGTGTGTGTTGTCGTGTGTGTGTGTGTGTGTTGTCGGTGTGTGTGTGTGTGTGTTGTCGGTGTGTGTGTGTGTGTGTTGTCGTGTGTGTGTGTGTGTTGTCGGTGTGTGTGTGTGTGTTGTCGGTGTGTGTGTGTGTGTGTGTGTGTGTGTGTGTGTGTGTGTGTGTGTGTGTGTGTGTTGTCGGTGTGTGTGTGTGTGTGTGTTGTCGGTGTGTGTGTGTGTGTGTTGTCGGTGTGTGTGTGTGTGTGTTGTCGGTGTGTGTGTGTGTGTTGTCGGTGTGTGTGTGTGTGTGTGTTGTCGGTGTGTGTGTGTGTGTGTTGTCGGTGTGTGTGTGTGTGTGTTGTCGGTGTGTGTGTGTGTGTTGTCGGTGTGTGTGTGTGTGTTGTCGGTGTGTGTCGTGTGTGTGTGTGTGTTGTCGGTGTGTGTGTGTGTGTGTTGTCGGTGTGTGTGTGTGTGTTGTCGGTGTGTGTGTGTGTGTGTTGTCGGTGTGTGTGTGTGTGTGTTGTCGGTGTGTGTGTGTGTGTTGTCGGTGTGTGTGTGTGTGTGTTGTCGGTGTGTGTGTGTGTGTTGTCGGTGTGTGTGTGTGTGTTGTCGGTGTGTGTGTGTGTGTGTCGTGTGTGTGTGTGTGTGTCGGTGTGTGTGTGTGTGTGTCGTGTGTGTGTGTGTGTGTTGTCGGTGTGTGTGTGTGTGTGTTGTCGGTGTGTGTGTGTGTGTGTGTGTCGTGTGTGTGTGTGTTGTCGGTGTGTGTGTGTGTGTGTTGTCGGTGTGTGTGTGTGTTGTCGGTGTGTGTGTGTGTGTGTTGTCGTGTGTGTGTGTGTGTTGTCGGTGTGTGTGTGTGTGTTGTCGGTGTGTGTGTGTGTGTTGTCGGTGTGTGTGTGTGTGTGTTGTCGGTGTGTGTGTGTGTGTGTTGTCGGTGTGTGTGTGTGTGTGTTGTCGGTGTGTGTGTGTGTGTGTGTGTGTGTGTGTGTGTGTGTTGTCGGTGTGTGTGTGTGTGTGTCGTGTGTGTGTGTGTGTGTTGTCGGTGTGTGTGTGTGTGTGTGTTGTCGTGTGTGTGTGTGTGTGTGTGTTGTCGGTGTGTGTGTGTGTGTGTTGTCGGTGTGTGTGTGTGTGTTGTCGGTGTGTGTGTGTGTGTTGTCGGTGTGTTGTGTGTGTGTTGTCGGTGTGTGTGTGTGTGTGTTGTCGGTGTGTGTGTGTGTGTGTGTGTGTCGTGTGTGTGTGTGTGTTGTCGGTGTGTGTGTGTGTGTGTGTTGTCGGTGTGTGTGTGTGTGTTGTCGGTGTGTGTGTGTGTGTTGTCGGTGTGTGTGTGTGTGTGTGTCGGTGTGTGTGTGTGTGTGTTGTCGTGTGTGTGGTGTGTGTGTTGTCGGTGTGTGTGTGTGTGTGTTGTCGGTGTGTGTGTGTGTGTGTGTCGTGTGTGTGTGTGTGTGTGTGTCGGTGTGTGTGTGTGTGTGTGTTGTCGGTGTGTGTGTGTGTGTTGTCGGTGTGTGTGTGTGTGTGTCGTGTGTGTGTGTGTGTGTGTGTGTGTGTGTGTCGTGTGTGTGTGTGTGTGTTGTCGGTGTGTGTGTGTGTGTGTTGTCGGTGTGTGTGTGTGTGTGTGTTGTCGTGTGTGTGTGTGTGTGTTGTCGGTGTGTGTGTGTGTGTGTGTTGTCGGTGTGTGTGTGTGTGTGTGTGTGTGTGTTGTCGGTGTGTGTGTGTGTGTTGTCGGTGTGTGTGTGTGTGTGTGTGTGGTGTGTCGTGTGTGTGTGTGTTGTCGTGTGTGTGTGTGTGTGTTGTCGGTGTGTGTGTGTGTGTGTCGGTGTGTGTGTGTGTGTGTTGTCGTGTGTGTGTGTGTGTGTTGTCGGTGTGTGTGTGTGTGTGTTGTGTGTGTGTGTGTGTGTGTGTTGTCGGTGTGTGTGTGTGTGTTGTCGGTGTGTGTGTGTGTGTGTGTCGGTGTGTGTGTGTGTGTGTTGTCGGTGTGTGTGTGTGTGTGTGTCGTGTGTGTGTGTGTGTGTGTGTGTGTCGTGTGTGTGTGTGTGTGTTGTCGGTGTGTGTGTGTGTGTTGTCGGTGTGTGTGTGTGTGTGTTGTCGTGTGTGTGTGTGTGTGTGTGTGTGTGTGTGTGTGTGTGTGTTGTCGTGTGTGTGTGTGTGTGTGTTGTCGGTGTGTGTGTGTGTGGTTGTCGGTGTGTGTGTGTGTGTGTGTGTGTTGTCGGTGTGTGTGTGTGTGTTGTCGGTGTGTGTGTGTGTGTGTGTTGTCGTGTGTGTGTTGTGTGTGTGTTGTCGGTGTGTGTGTGTGTGTGTGTGGTGTGTGTGTGTGTGTGTGTTGTCGGTGTGTGTGTGTGTGTGTTGTCGGTGTGTGTGTGTGTGTCGTGTGTGTGTGTGTGTCGGTGTGTGTGTGTGTTGTTGTCGGTGTGTGTGTGTGTGTTGTCGGTGTGTGTGTGTGTGTTGTCGGTGTGTGTGTGTGTGTGTGTGTCGTGTGTGTGTGTGTGTGTTGTCGGTGTGTGTGTGTGTGTGTTGTCGGTGTGTGTGTGTGTGTGTGTCGTGTGGTGTGTGTGTGTGTGTTGTCGGTGTGTTGTGTGTGTGTGTTGTCGGTGTGTGTGTGTGTGTGTTGTCGGTGTGTGTGTGTGTGTGGTGTGTGTCGTGTGTGTGTGTGGTGTCGGTGTGTGTGTGTGTGTGTTGTCGGTGTGTGTGTGTGTTGTGTTGTCGGTGTGTGTGTGTGTGTGTTGTCGGTGTGTGTGTGTGTGTTGTCGGTGTGTGTGTGTGTGTGTGGTGTCGGTGTGTGTGTGTGCTGTGTGTGTGTTGTGGTGTGTGTGTGTGTGTTGTCGGTGTGTGTGTGTGTGTGTTGTCGGTGTGTGTGTGTGTGTGTGTTGTCGGTGTGTGTGTGTGTGTGTTGTCGGTGTGTGTGTGTGTGTGTGTGGTCGGTGTGTGTGTGTGTGTGTGTGTCGTGTGTGTGTGTGTGTGTGTGTGTGTGTGTGTGTGTGTCGTGTGTGTGTGTGTGTGTTGTCGGTGTGTGTGTGTGTGTGTTGTCGGTGTGTGTGTGTGTGTGTGTTGTCGGTGTGTGTGTGTGTGTGTTGTCGGTGTGTGTGTGTGTGTGTTGTCGGTGTGTGTGTGTGTGTGTGTGTTGTCGGTGTGTGTGTGTGTGTGTGTTGTCGGTGTGTGTGTGTGTGTGTCGTGTGTGTGTGTGTGTGTGTTGTGGTGTGTGTGTGTGTGTGGTGTGTCGTGTGTGTGTGTGTTGTCGGTGTGTGTGTGTGTGTGTGTTTGTCGGTGTGTGTGTGTGTGTGTTGTCGGTGTGTGTGTGTGTGTTGTCGGTGTGTGTGTGTGTGTGTGTTGTCGGTGTGTGTGTGTGTGTGTTGTCGGTGTGTGTGTGTGTGTGTGTGTTGTCGGTGTGTGTGTGTTGTCGGTGTGTGTGTGTGTGTGTGTGTTGTCGGTGTGTGTGTGTGTGTGTGTGTGTGCGTTGTCGTGTGTGTGTGTGTGTTGTCGGTGTGTGTGTGTGTGTGTGTTGTCGGTGTGTGTGTGTGTGTGTGTGTGCGTGTGTGTGTGTGTGTGTGTTGTCGGTGTGTGTGTGTGTGTTGTCGGTTCGTGTGTGTGTGTGTGTGTGTCGTTGTCGTGTGTGTGTGTGTGTGTTGTCGGTTGTGTGTGTGTGTTGTCGGTGTGTGTGTGTGTGTTGTCGGTGTGTGTGTGTGTTGTCGGTGTGTGTGTGTGTCGAGTGTGTGTGTGTGTGTTGTCGGTGTGTGTGTGTGTGTGTCGGTGGTGTGTGCGTGTGTGTGTTGTCGGTGTGTGTGTGTGTGTGTTGTCGGTGTGTGTGTGTGTGTTGTGTGCGTGTGTGTTGTCGGTGTGTGTGTGTGCGTGTGTGTGTTGTCGTGTGTGTCGTGTGTGTGTGTGTGTTGTCGGTGTGTGTGTCGTGTGTGTGTGTGTGTTGTCGGTGTGTGTGTGTGTGTTGTCGGTGTGCGTGTGTGTGTTGTCGGTGTGTGTGTGTGCGTTGTCGGTGTGTATGTGTGTGTGTTGTCAGTGTGTGTGTGTGTGTGTTGTCGGTGTGTGTGTGTGTGTGTGTTGTCGGTGTGTGTGTGTGTGTGTTGTCGGTGTGTGTGTGTGTTGTTGATCGGTGTGTGTGTGTGTTGTCGGTGTGTGTGTGTGTGTGTGTCGTTGTCGGTGTGTGTGTGTGTGTGTGGTGTTGTGTGTGTGTGTGTGTGTTGTCGGTGTGTGTGTGTGTGTGTCGGTGTGTGTGTGTGTGTGTGTCGGTGTGTGTGTGTGTGTGTGTGTGTGTGTGTGTGTGTGTGTGTTGTCGGTGTGTGTGTGTGTGTGTGTGTGTGTGTTGT